>NC_054706.1:75979916-76017416 GCF_016097555.1 Gigantopelta aegis | reverse complement strand
TGAACTAAAAATCTAATGGTGTCCAAATACCATACAAAGTATATAAATTGAATTTATATAATTCTGTAAACTTAAACAATTTAGTTACTTATGGTACATGTAAAGGGATGAATAAATGAATTTATGAATGGATGAATGGTTATTTAACAAGGCCTCGAGACTAAAACATATCTACTGTTGGGTGCCAGATAAAGGTAAATGATAAAAGATGATTATCAGCATATCATTCTAAAAGAAAACATAATTGTTATGGTCAGACTATGAAAACAGTATATGGACCTATAGCAAATAAAAGAAACACCCAGACCCCACACACACACACACACACCCTCAACCCCCCCCCCAAAAAACCCCAAAAAAAACACCCAACAAACAAACAACAAAACAAAACAAAACAACAATGACTATCAACACCATTTATATACCAGTATCTTAGCATTTACAATAATAGATATGTTTGAAAATATTACAGATATTTGTAGAAATAGTTTTCATTTTTAAAGATAGTGGACAAAACATCTGTTATTTTCCTCTTCTTTTTTTTTGTACTCATTTCTCAATTTACCACCTGCAACCGAAGTTTCACGATTGGCGTATCAAACACCGTGGTATGCACTGTCTTGGTGACAGCTGTGGGTTTCTATAATGTGCTGAGCTGTTATCACATAAGCATTCCTTTCTTCTCTAACAATGCAGACTGTCATGCTTGACCTAACATTGACAACTATCATATATCCGGCAATACTGTCGCAATTAACATTTGTTTGTTAAATTAATATCCATTACTACCAAGTGTGTCACAATAGTTCAGTTAGCGTGTTTTAACATTCACAATTATCATACATGTGCGACCTAGTTGTCTCAATGTATGACGTCAAATACCTTCAAGTAAATGGTATATTGCGGTGTCGCTACATAAATATGTCTCTACTTCAACATGTATATTCAGTATGATATTGATTGCCTTACGTTTTATTCTGTGCATCACTATATTGAGAAAATTTGAGTTTATATGACGTAAGGGAAGCAACTCCGTTTTCCAGGACATTACAGTACAGATGATGACTTGATGGCAGTGTTATACGACAGTCTATATAAATAATATGGTATTTAAGTTCCCATGGTGCATATACTGATGAGAAGAAACCCGTTATTACTTTAGGCTATTTTTTCGTTTTCTTTCTTCGTTTAAGAATCTAAAGACGCGGGAGAAAAGCCAAATCAGATTCCGTGTGAGTTCCAAGCAATTTCCATGGGCTCGTGGTTGAAAGTATCACTGTTCACGATCCAATGTCCGTGTCTGCCACAGAATACGAGAACCTTGGCAATAAGCAGGAGAAATGGTATCACCAAGCCACAGTTAGACACTATATCTATTCGCCTTGTTAACATCGCTGTAACCAAGTATTAAATCAATTTTCACACTGTTATGAATCATTACCAAACCATAGCTAGAAAGCATAATCTATTCACCTTTTTGACATCGCAGTACCCATATATTAAATCAGTTTTCACGCCGCTAGAAATCATCTCCATCGCAGAGTTAGACATCACATCTATTAGCTTGTTTTACGTCACACCGTTAGGAAATCAGATCAAATTGTATACACGTTTTCATGCACGAAAACAGAAAACCAAGAATAAAACATTTGTTAAATAACTAATAACACCTTGGTATATTTTAAATTACGGCTGCTTGGCGTCTAATTTAGGGTTATTTTGTTAATTAGTTGAGGGAGAGACAGAGACAAACAGTAAAGTAAAGTTTATTTTATTTAACGACGCCACTAGAGCACATTGATTTTTTATCTTATCATCGGCTATTGGACGTCAAACATATGGTCATTCTGACACTGTTTTTAAGAGGAAACCCGCTGTCGCCACATAGGTTACTCTTTTACGACAGGCAGCAATGGATCTTTTATTTGCGCTTCCCACAGGCAGGATAGAACAAACCATTGCCTTTGTTGAACCAGTTATGGATCACTGGTCGGTGCAAGTGGTGTACACCTACTCACTGAGCCTTGCGGAGTACTCACTCAGGGTTTGGAGTCGGTATCTGGATTAAAAATCCCATGCCTCGACTGGGATCCGAACCCAGTACCTACCAGCCTGTAGACCGATGGCCTAACCACGACGCCACCGAAGCCGGTACACACAGACAGACACACACACACACATACACACACAGACAGACAGACACACACACAAACACACACAGACAGATATACAGAGAGAGAGATAGATACAGAGTGTGTTAGAGAGTGTGTTAGAGAGAGAGAGAGAGAGAGAGAGAGAGAGAGAGAGAGAGAGAGAGAGAGAGAGAGAGAGAGAGAGAGAGAGAGAGAGAGAAAACACCCAGAATTGACATGAAACGAAAGACGTTGCCATAGGCTGGTAGGTACTGGCTGGGTTCGTACCTCGGTACTGCGTTCCACCCATAGCGGGTTTAGCGACTTAGTGGGTAGGTGTGAGACCACTGCTCTCTCACTAACTACTAACCACTAACCATCTGTCCTGAACAGACAGCCCAGGTAACTGAGGTGTGTGCCCAGAACAGTGTGTTTGAAACATAATTTGATGTAAGTACGAATATAACTACTCATACATGACATCAGACATGCTACTTTTATCAAAAGTGCAGTAAAATATATTTAAATAATTAATTCCTATTTTCCAAGCTGTACAGTGGTTGCAGTGGAAAATACTAGTACCCCGAATTCATTGTCTCTAAAAACAATATACCCTACTACAGGCGCGGACCCCTCTCCCCTTGGTCACGACGAAAAATAATTGTATTTGCACTTATTTTAAGGTGCGTTCTGAATCACCGCTAACAGACAACTTCCAGTTAAGTTGTATGTAAAATACATCCCTGAATTCGCGCCAGTATCACCCATCGCACTTCAGGTGAGCACTCACCAGTGAGTTACAGTCCGCCACTGGATGGAACAAGAATGAATGAATGAATGAATGAATGAATATTTAACGACACCCAAGCACGAAAAATTATCGGCTATTGGGTGTCAAACTATGGTAAATGCAAACAGTAAGTGATGATCAACATCAATATAAAAATTCAACAGTTAAATTAAAACACGGTGTAAAGAACTCTGCAAAAAATAGTAAAAGTAAAAGTAAAAGTCAATATCACGTAAAAATTGTAAAACAAATTCTGAATGGAATCGAAATGATTCCATCACATTACGTTGGTCAAATATATCTTTTCGAGTTTCTTTAAGATGCTTGCACTCCACCAAAATGTGGCGCACCGTCAGAGTACACTGACAGTGCTCACGCTGAGGTGAAATATCTTTCTTTAAAATAAATGAATGGGTGAAATATGTATGACCGATGCGAACACGACACAAGACTATTTCATCCTTCCTGCACTGTCTATAGGAGGACTGCCACTCTCCCAAGACTGGTTTGATAGAAGGATGGAAGGAGAATGCTGAACACTACATGACTTGTTTAACCAATGGTCGCTTGAAGAACAATAAACAAAATAAAGAGTCCCAGGTTTATTTTGTGTGGGATATTAGCGATTCCGTAATACGCAAATGGTTTGTAGTGTTATGATTATATACATCTTTTCTTATTCCGACACGTATATCTATCCTCTTTGACCTCTGTCATATCTTACGATTGCCCTTAATAACGACAGTGTCACACATTCCGTGAAGATTCGTGTACGTTGTCACATTGTGTCTATGTAAGCAAACACAGTAGGTCTTGTATGGTGTTAAATGGCGGCAGTCAGGAAACAAAGAACGTATTGTGTATCAGCCTAGCGTCACGGGTTTTCTGCTTTTGTCCTGTCAATCTCCCCCTACTGGCAACTGGCAACTCATTTTGCGTGCCCCTATCCACTAAGGTTCAGGCACGCCCACCCCGGATTCAGCCTCTGACTTCGCCAGTGACCGACTCCGGGGCGGGGGGGGGGGGGGGAGTGTGTGAGAGAGATGAAGGTGACAATTTTTAATAGTGTGGTAGGACCACTTAAAAACGGGATCACAAAATTAAAATAATTTGGGGTCTATCATTACATATGTTTATTTATTATATTAATATAATAGCACCATAATTAGAATTAAACCTATAACATTCTATTATTTTATATTTCAATCGGGCAGTTCAAAAGTAATATATACTATACTTATATATTTAATAATAGTATTTATACATATATATATGTTTATATATATATATATATATATATATATATATATATATATATATATATTTTTTATTATTTAACTTTAGCGAGTTCGCAAAGGGGGGAACCCAGCGTCACCGAGCAGTCCGGCGCTCCAACAAGCGGGGGCCCAATAAGGTAAATCCGGATTTCCATGGGGGGGGGGGGGGGGGCGTTCCGGGGGGGGGGGAGGCCTCTACCGTCCCGTGTTTTCTTTATCCGTGTTTTATAGTCTCCACACCTGAGTTACTCTACCCGTGTTTATACATCACTGACAAATATTACACGGTGACTTAATAAGCGCTATCCGTTTCAAAGACTCGTAGACGTGTGGACATCGTTTAGTAGCCATTAGGCGTATTGGCTTTCAACCCCGAGGGTCTTCATTGTTGACGTGGTCTTAAGTTAATAAACAAAATGAAAAGTAAATTATTTTTTTTTATGAATATTTAACACAAAAACACATATATATCACGTTTCATCGGTATTTCAAAAATGATAATTTTAAATATTTTTAAAACTGAAAAATTTACAAAAGAATGGCAACAAAAACACATCAACATGAATAATAAAGTTATATTTTTATTATTCCTCCAATGAATTGTTGTCAATGTTTGACACAAAATGATATTAGCAAAACTTTGTAATTATAGATGTTGACGATCCTAGCTAAAGGTCTTACAGTTATAACCCGATTATAAAACCATGAATGTGGAAGCAGATGGTCGGAGGGATGATTCATTCTTACCTCACCTATTTGTACCTACCGATACTCTCGACTGAAATGATAAGACTAGCTGATATAAGATATCTCAGAAGGAAGGAAGGAAAAGTTTTATTTAACGACGCACTCATCTCATTTTAATTACGGTTATATGGCGTCAGACATATGGTTAAGGACCACATAGATATTGAGAGAGGAAACCCGCTGTCGCCACTTCATGGGCTACACCTTTCGATTAGCAGCAAGGGATTGTTTATATGTATCATCTCACAGAGGATAGTACATATCACAGCCTTTGTTACGCCATTTGTGTAGCACTGGCTGAAACGAGAAATAACCCACCGACAGGAATCGATCCTAAATCGATCGCGGATCAGGCCCCCAAGAAATATCAGAATGCAAAGAGTAAAGAGATCGCCTGAGTGCTCGCGTCGTAGGATCCAACCTCCTCAGTGGACCAGTTCTCCGACTGAACTTTTTCCCGCCCCAACCAGTGCACTACGACTGGCATATCTGTCCTGTCTTTGGGAAAGTGCACATATAAAAGTACATTTGTTGCTAATGGAAATATGTAGCGTCTTTTCTTTAAGACTACGAGTCGAACATTACCACATGTTTGTGACGATTTGTAAACGAATGCGCTCTAGTTCTGTCGTTAAACAAAACAAACCTAAGCATCTAAGAGCAACTAACATTGAGGTATCGCCCACATATTAACAAATTACACTAGAGCCATCCCACCCTAACACCCCAGGTGGCTCGTGGCCTTCATAATACACTGAACAACAAAAGAAACGCGGATTATAATATAGTTTTCTTGATTTATTATATCGTGTTCAGTTGGAATCACATTAGCTTTTGTGTCTCTTAAACCGTTAGTATCACTACCTTGTAAACATCAATGGCCCCATTTGATAGTCTATTTGTCGAATTACTTTATCAATAAAGATATATCGGGTGATTAAAAACAAATGTCCCACTTTTTAAAGTTGAATAATGAAAAAAATGTATATAATACAAAACATTGAAAATTTGCAGAACATCAGTTAATTATATTATATTATATATAGATGGTATAATTTTCATTTTGACATGTGATATACTTGTTAAATGGTAAACGGCTTTGTGAAATCTATTAAAGGTAACCAAGGCGGGGTGGAAGTAAGATCTCGTTCCAACCAGATTAGGATAACTGTAGGAACCATTGTGTAATTCTTCACCCCTCATCTCATCGCCTGTCTCCAAGATCACCCCCCCCCCCCCCCCACGCACACACACACACACACACACACACACACACCAGCTCCTTATCCTTTCAAGATCACTATTTATTTTCACGGTTCTGAAGACAGAATAGTCCTCGTCCTAGCGGCTAGCAAATTTCATTTCAACTTATTTTCGTGCTTGTATCTAATTAAGGTTCAAGCACGCCGTCCTGGCACACACCACAGCTATCTGGGCTGGTTTTCCAGGACAGTGGGTTAGTTTTTAGTGGTTAGTGAGAGAGAAGAGGTTGTAGTGGTCTTACACCAACCCACTGAATCGTTAAATCTCCCTCTGGGTGGGAGCCGGTACCGAGCTGCGAACCCTGTAGATTAGCACAACGTTCGGCTATGTTTTACAGAAACGAGAGAAGACAATTGTCAAATATAACATCCAAGTCGAAACAAATATATATACAATACCAATATTAAAGAATGAAATTCCTCCCCCCTCATGACAGACAGACTGAAATAAAGATACTAAGAAAGAAAGAAAGAAAGAAAGTAAGAAAGAAAAGATGAAAGAAAATAAATAATACAGATATACGATAAAATTAAAGAAAGAAAAAAAGGAAATAAATAAGTGTTTATGAATACACAAATAACAAAACAACGGGTTTTGTATTGAATAATACTCGTTTATTTTATTACATAGTACAAATGTATATATACATAAACTGTACAAAAATATTTAAATAAATACAATTTGAAAATATAAATGCTTTGTTATTTATATGAAATTTACAGTTCCCAGGCTTTGGTTTTCATGACGTCGTAGTTTCCTCATTATTATACGAGGAGAAAGCGGTGGGGGTAGAGGTAGGGTGGGAGGGCGGTGGTGGTGAGAACTTCCATTAGAGATAAAAAAATAAAAAAACCCACCCAAATCATCGATTAAAACATATTTGAGGTACTTATATAAATACTGAAACTATTTGCTAAGATGTACTGAATTACTGATAAAGTTACTAATCTGATGGTGTTGATATTATTTAAATATTATCAATGATGAGACATTCATTAGTTTCAATATACGACGGGTGCGCCATCATTCCCCCCATTTATAAACGTTCTGTGGGATGTAATGAACATTTATGCGTAGAGACTACCTGCAGAAATAACATATTCCTTATAAAACAATGTCAAAATTGAAATACGTTACATAAATATTCTGACCGAACAAAATTGAAATACTAAAAAAGTAACAAATATATCATAAGATATAGAGAAAAACAGCCAGATGCCCATCAAAAGATATATATGTTTGTAAAACATTTTAAAGTGCGTGTGTTTATTATTAATTTTTAAGACACGATGTACCGTACTATAGTTTGTTTACAATCTTCCCCAGATGCTACAGAAGAGCTATTTCGGTCTGAGTTGCCCCCGATTTAGTCTTCTTGCCATATTCCCCACCCCTATACCATTACCCACTACCCATCAATTTACACATTATGTTTATTACCGAAACGCACCCTATGAAATAACTAAGCACGGCGGCTCAGTATCAAAATGTAAGAGAGGTGGGTCAGTGAACTGACCAAGTCAGGCCATAGGGTTTTACGTGCTGCTGTAGCGCACGCTTGTCATGGGCGCAGGTGCCGGCCGCGGTCGGCTCCTCCGTCCAGGACAGGGTCCATTGACCAACTATGGGGGCGCTAATGATGTGGACGAGAGTCGGGCACACACAGAGCGGGATCATTAATATGAACACCACCGTGTCCTCGATTGATGCCTTTGGGGAACTAATTCACAATTACACAGTAAAAAGCACTGGATTTTCTCGACGTTTCGATAACATACCATGAACATCATCAGGAGAAGACAAATAACACATTAAATACACTGAACAACAAAAGAAATATTAAAAACCAAAATCATAATTAAATAAATAGACGGTCAAAATGAGCCTAAAAGACCAACCCCTACAATTGCCCACGGCAATCGGCGTTTTTAATTCTCAGTGATACGTTTTTGCTGTGGGTTTATTTTCCCCATGTTGTTTAGTATAGATTTTCTTTTCGAATATTAGCCTCTGTATATTCAGTGTGCTTCTGAGCGACGTAATGTTTGTAGCGCTTCATGTTTCATTTTATTTTCTAAGATTATATATATATATAATTCCAGGTTTTAAAAAGGCTCTGTTAATGTAAAACATGTCTCTTTATTTAATAATTGCACATACATGTACCTTATATTATTTATTTAAAATTTCTGTATCTATAATAACAACATACTGATCTGCATAATCTGCATCCAGATATCACAAATTTGACTACAACTACCACTAGTGATTAAATACTAATAATCGAGTCAGCTAAGAAAGTGGGTAATTAGATACGACTATATTATATAGTACACAGTGGAGATAGGCTATATATGTCATGGTAATAATACTACAGAATTATATCCACGTTTCAAAATCATATCAATCTTGATTATGCGTTCCACTATTATAACATAATATATATACTGGCATATACTATATACATGGAATGTTAACACAAAACGTATGTAAACAATGTGTAAATATAGCAATATAGACATTAATAAGCAATATTTTATTTGTTCAGTTTCATTAAAAATACACTAAAATCGTGAATAATGCGATGGTCGCTTATTTTAAGTGTCCCGGTTTGATCAACGCCTACAAGCATGCAAGATGGAAATCAAATGGCGGTGTGTACTTCTCTTTAGTTTTGTCAGCTAAGTTTGCAATTCCGAGAACGTTTACATTATTTAATAATATTTTCAAACCGTCTCATGTTAACCGTTATCAGATTCGCTGTGGCCATGGTGTCTAAGCTACTAATACATCATATATCATAATTTCCTGTGTATTTCCCGCAACGTGTAAAATGCATAGCCCGCTGGAAAAACACAGGAAATTACGATAATGTTATAATGTATCGGGTTTTATTCTAACACCCAGGCGCATGAAGGTATTTCCCTGGTTTGTGTTACACAGTATAACAAATATAATATAATAATAATAATAATACAAATGGAGATAGACATGTATGATATATGAAGGTACTTGGTAAAACCCGTTAATAGCACTAACTCGGAAGATTAACAAAACCTTAGCTGTATGTATTTGGCATTTGTAAATGATGTTTGATAAAATGAGAAAATATTTTAGCATCACAAAGAATTAATAACGAACAGAAATCTTCAATTTGAATGTGTTTCGCTTTGTCAATGCTACACTGAAAAACATAATGTACAGGGTCAAGAACCATCTTATGCTCACTTGCCAACGCCGCCACCCTCCCCCACTAAACTCGTATTTACGCCTGTAGGCATGGGGTTATTTACACCACCAAGAACAGTACCGTTTTAAACCACACATTGTTTACAATAAAACAATAGACGACTGCAGGGACAATAACAAGTATTTTTACACTGGCTGTTCACAATAATAGACGGGAGGTTAACCCGGGGTTTGTCTAACGTGATCAATGTACAGAGAAACCGGTGGGAAAGACTCAATAATATCTTCAAGCCGTTTCCCCGGGGTAACACAACAGTCAGACTTTAAAGGGAGGGTGGCACGAAAGATATAGCTTATGAAATGACCTAATTAAAAGACTGTCTGAAAATAAACACATTTTATCTGCCCGAAAAGTACTTTATTCAACCATTTGCATAGTCGTAATTGTTATCGATATGTTGGTATATAACTGAATTATGGCTTCGTAGCGATTAATTATTATTTTTAAAATCGATGTTTAGCTATCGCTATTGTTTAAGATATTTACAAAGCTGATCATAGCAGCGAGCGTTGAAGAGAAAGGACTGGGATGTTTGGTGGTCGCCTGTGGTAAAGTGTGTATAAAAGATGTCTTTCTGCTAATTGAAAAATAAAACAATGTAGCGGTTTCATTTGAAGACTACTTGTCAGAATTGCCAAATGTATGACATCAAATAGTCGTTAATTAATTAATTAATTGATCAATATGCTCTATTGTGTCCTTAAAGAAAACAATAGTTATCTTTGTCAAGTGATTATACCTGCATTCTTATGGAATTCAAATTCAATACAAAATATTACTCTGTACGTGTTCTAATAAGTGAAATCAACTTGAAATGCTAAATTATAATGACCACATTGTATTAAAATTTAATACTAAACATTTACAAACTGTGTTAATCAATTCGAGTACTATTAAAGCATGTTTGGTTTGGAACATATGGTTCTTGTAGCCGTAACACGACCTAGTGTCTGATACGTTGTAGATGCGGTGGATGGAAGCGACACATGATATTTATTAATATTTTATAACAAGACATTATAAACATTTTTATACACATGAACACTAACGTTTGTTTGTGTATTTGGTATATTTTAACAACACATTAGTATTTCTATAACAATATACCAATCAATATTATTCTTTGCTTTCTGTATTTGGTATATTTTAACAACACATTAGTATTTCTATAACAATATACCTATCAATATTATTCTTTGCTTTCTGTGATGAAAAATACTAACATTTTGAGAGTATTCATTTATTATTAATTAAAACATGATCGTGGTCATAGGCGTATGAGATGAGAAATTTGCCCTGAATTTCTGTTTAAGATGCCGTGATATCCATATAAGCACCGACAGTGTGTATTATGCGTACGATAGCACAAGAGTTAGAGACACCAATCACAAACTTAGCACTTCAAGCAATAAGCCTTAAACAATAAAACCGATCATACGAATCTAGCACTCGGACTTTTCCGTGAAAACTTCTGCCGCACACCCCAAACCCTTGTTTCATATGTCTATGATCGCGATATCGTTAAGATAAATGCAGATCTAAACCCTTTCAAGATGCAATGCCGTCAAATTCCTTAATTTCATACTAGACACGTTCGTTTTAATGCACTATCTGTTAATTTTTCGACTTCTTAATATAATCATACGCAGCTACTACAATCGTGGTATGTAACCTATTATCTGATTGCTTATATCACGTGACTTGTGACGTGACCTCTTACGGGCTTTGTGCGGGCTTTAAGTCAACTTATCAGTTGGCAGGTGTATAAAACTAACAAGAAACAAAAAACCTAATTAAAAAATAATCTTGAAAAGATGAAACAACAACAAAAATAACAATATGAAGGAAGATTAATGAAACATATCTTGGCCTCTACTGATGAGAAATTGTTTGATGATAAATAACAGTGACCTATTTCCTAACTACAATACGTTTTACTCCGTATCAAAGTGGACACTCGAGATTTAAGTTTTAGAGCGACCACTGCATAAACCTTAATAACCATGTTCTTCTAGATCTTCATAAATCAAGGCTAATATTCGTTCCTCGTATTCAGCCTCGATACATGTAGTCAAGATTACTGATATCCACTACTAGCGCCCTCTACTGGAAGACAATTTGTAACACCGATTATGTCCCTTACACGATGACATCGCTGACCAATCACAGCATCGGTAACATGTGACAATCTTGAAACCAATATCACAAATTAACCGCCGAAACCTTTTTTTTTAACATATCGTGACAAACACGACACGTTTCCACGGACGCTGACGCTGCCATCTTTGTTTACAATAACAAGGGAATCTATAAGGAGCGTTGCGATTCGTTGCAATCAGATCTCATCGCATCCATTGAAATTTAAGCATTTTGTGGCACGATTTCTTGACGACATGTATCAAGGCTGAATACGAGGAACGAATATTAGCCTTGATTTATGAAGATGGTTCTGCTATAAACCCACTATAAACCTGGACTTCTTGTTTTTATACCAAACCGTGACGTATTTTAGACCAATCCGTAACGTATTTTACACCAAACCGTAACGTATTTTACACCAAACCGTAACATATTTTATACCAAACTGTAACGTATTTTCGAGTATTGTTACATGAACCTTTTCTTCAGTCAACAAGACAGAAGACAAATACATCAGTTCCAGAAACTCAAGTACTTTAGGTGAAGACACAAAGTCTTCGTAATATGTGCATATGGCGTGTCGCTGTATTATCCCCGACAAGACACGCGTACCACAGAAAGTCTCAAGCTCCGACAAACACAACAGTTCTATGTTAGTAACAAGACAACAACAGTTTACGCAAGTCCAACCCCGCACCAGTCTAATCCGGGCAATCACATCTTGTTGTCATAGATACACGTTAGCTGTCTCATGAAGCCACAGTTACACGCGGCGCACGCCATCCGGGTTATTTTGTGTTCCATGAGCTGCAAACATAATAAGATTTATGAGGGTAAAAGAAAAAAGAAGACTTCCTGTGAAATGCACTGAAACAGCACGTCTAGGCACTGGATAATACACATGGTACA
This sequence comes from Gigantopelta aegis, assembly GCF_016097555.1. Classification (NCBI taxonomy): domain Eukaryota; kingdom Metazoa; phylum Mollusca; class Gastropoda; order Neomphalida; family Peltospiridae; genus Gigantopelta; species Gigantopelta aegis. The sequence goes on along the minus strand of NC_054706.1, from coordinate 76,004,909 downwards.
ACTATCATATTTAGCCATGAACGATGAGATGCCACCCACACATAATGTGGTTTAGTAAACATGCATGACAGGTTAATTAAGTTACAGACACTTTCGTTAGTCTTGTGTCTATAATATTATTGTAATCAGCAGCGGGAAATCACAATCAGAAAATGATGTAACCTGAAAGGATGAGGAAGAGAAAAAGAAAATGGTGGTGATGGTGGTGGTGATGACGAGTACTAGTAGAGGCAGTAGCAATAGTAGTAGTAGTAATAGTAGTAGTAGTAGTAGCTGCAACAGTAATAGTAGTAGTAGCAGTAGAAGCGTTAGCACCGGTAGTAGTAATTGTAATAGTAGTAGTAGGAGTAAGTAATAGTAGTAGTAGTAGTAATAGCAACACCAGCAGCAGTATTAGTCATTAGTCATTAGTAGTAGTAGTAGTAGTAGTAGTAGTAGTAGTAGTAGTAGTTGTAGTAGTATTAGTAGTAGTAGTAGTAGTATAGTAGTAGTAGTATAGTAGTAGTAATAATAGCAGCAGCAGAAGTATTAGTAAAAGTAGCAATAGCAATAAAAACAGTAGCAGCGGAAATGGCATCAGCAGCAATAATAAAAGAAAATAATAATAGTAGTAGTAGTAGTAGTAGGTAGTAATAGTGGAAACAATAGCAGTGGTAGTAATAGGGGTAGTAGTAGTTGTTGTTGTAGTGGTAGCAGCATCAGTAGGAGTAGTAGAGGTAATATCGGTAGAAGCAGTGTCAACGGCAGCAGTAATAGAAGTAGTAGTAGAAGCAGTAGCAGCAGCAGAAGAAGCAGCAGAAGCAGCAGCAGCAGCAGCAGCAGCAGTAGTAGTAGTAGTAGTAGTAGTAGTAGTAGTAGTAGTAGTAGTAGTAGTAGTAGTAGTAGTAGTAGTAGTAGAAGAAGTAGTAGAAGCAGTGGCAACGGCAGCACCAGCAGAAACAGCAACAGTAATAGTAGTGGTGTTGTTGTTGTTGTTGTAGTAGTACTAGTAACAGGTGAAGAAGAAAAGTAGAAGAAGAAAAAGAAGGATGATGAGTAAACCAGAAGAAGAAGAAGAGGTATGGTGCGAGAAGAAGATTAAAACGAGACTCACGTTTGTGTTGTGATTGCACTTCTTGTGATCGTTGGGTGTCCTGCAGGCGTACTTTAACTTGATGGTCGAGAGGTCGCCCTCCTTACCCCACTCGTACACCAAGTTCTGGACCCCACGGGTCTGCATAGAGATATCACGACCATGTTACAACAGTGAGTGGTTTAAGTCGTATACTAGTCATAATAATTTAGTGAACGTAGTATACAAGCGACAAGGGGTCCCCAATCAAATGCATATTGTGCTTACAGAATATCTAATGAACGCTCGTGTGATAGCATCGGTAGAAAGTCATGTAATGTCGTAGTGGTGACACCATACTTCAAAGTGTTTTGACATATCTGAATAGCATTTGTAATTCCTTCTACTTTTCATTAAATTGTTGGCCCCCATTTTAAGACAAAACACTTTGTAAGCCATAACACGAAAGACAGATAGAAAGACTAAACAAAAAAGAAAGGACAAAAATTAACGGTGATATTGTAGAATCATGAACCGAGTACAGCAGTAAACAAGAGTGGAATTATCTATACAACAATCAATGTTAGAGTTAACGTTTGTTTTTGTTTGACCGCACCACTAGAGAATATTGATTTATTAATCATCGGCTATTGGTAATTTCTGGCATATATTATAGTCTTGGAGAAAACCCGCTGCATATTTCATTTAGAACCAAATATTTTCATATGCACTTTCCCACTGACGAGACAACACATACGACGGCCTGTGATATGCCAGTCGTGGTGCACTGATTGATACAATATTCAATGTATACGTACAGAGAGTATCTTTCCAAAGTTGGTGTACGCGGATCTCGGACCTGGGTACTCTCTGTCACACCGGATCACGTAGTTGGCCCATTCCTTGATTTCTGAACTCCATATCTGTTGTAAACAAGCAAATAATGTAACAGAAAAACAATCCAAACACACTATGTAACTTCGCTGATCGACTAAGTTTCAATATCGTGTTATATATGTATTGTGTTAAATATATATTACTGCTGTTATTTCCAGAATCTGGAGTTTTTATAATCAAAGTAGGGCAGCACACACCACGATATTTAACACACAATTCAAGGTCTTTTCGGATCGATTGTCATGTACTAGTATGGGTCTGTTAAGCTATGTTTAATGTAATTCAACATGTAAAAACGATCTATATAAACATAACAAAAAAAGTTTGTTTTATTTAACGACGCCACTAGAGCACATTGATTTTTAATCTTATCATCAGCTATTGGACGTCAAACATATGGTCATTCTGACACTGTTTTTAGAGGAAACCCGCTGTCGCCACATAGGCTACTCTTCTTTACGACAGGCAGCAAGGGATCTTTTATTTGCGCTTCCCACAGGCAGGATAGCACAAACCATGGCCTTTGTTGAACCAGTTATGGATCACTGGTCGGTGCAAGTGGTTTACACCTACCCATTGAGCCTTGCGGAGCACTCACTCAGGGTTTGGAGTCGATATCTGGATTAAAAATCCCATGCCTCGACTGGGATCCGAACCCAGTACCTACCAGCCTGTAGACCGATGACCTGCCACGACGCCACCGAGGCCGGTAAACATAACAAAACTAATAAATTGTTGGAGAGCTATATATATATATAACAAATCCGATATTTAATGAAATGTACGAGCTATTAACGAGCTTTGCATAACGAATTTAACATTTAATAGAACAAATTTGAACTACAAAACCGTTATTCGCGACCAATACCGTATCTCTGCACAGCACAGAGTCGAATGGGTATTTAACAAAATAGTGGTTGATTCCATGAATCTCTATTGAGTGCCTCGTCTATAGGTGGTACTAAACCAAATAACATCAGGGTGGATCAAAGTTCGAGGTGCCCGTATCTTTTGATAGAGCATTTAATAGCACAAGTCCTGCCATTGGTAATACATGTCACAGTATTTTTTTGTCAAAATATTTAGTTTTATCTGGGCAATACATGTATGCAATTTTATTTAATCTAGTACCAGTGTGCCAAGTAGCCTTGTGCTTAAAACATGTATAGGGTACTGTAAAACTAAGTACTACATGTTTGTGCGAAACTAGGGCTCTTTTAAAAACATCCGGTTATATCGAAAATGATCCATGAAAGGTTCCACCTTTTTTCAGTTGATACGTTCAGAGTGGGTTTGTAGTGCTCATATGTAGGGGTTATATTTTGGTCGATATATTGCATAATAGTATTTTATTTGGTATAGTACAATCTATATGAAGACAGCCACTCCCGAGATCTTTTATTGGACACTATATCCTTCCGGCACCGCTCAAAAGAGGACTGCCACTTCTAGACTAGTTTACTAAATCACAGTTACCAAATAACAGAGTTCATTGGCATAAATGTAGCTGTCATAACATATATTTATGAATAATTGTCAAAAATAGTAACGATATCAGGTAATAGTGACGATATCAGGTGTTTGCGAAAGGTGAGCATATCCTGTCCGACCAGTGGCACCCATCACTCATGTACTACCACCACAGCTGTCAAGTCTGTCACTTGATTTAAAGGGATATACCCTAGTTTTTAAACACTAACGCATATTTTTGACTACTATAACCGTGTTTGATATCTTAAATCATACTTTACTTAGATTTTATTGTTTTAGATTATCAATTTCCATACATTCGAAGTGTTTTTGGTCATCCTGATGGTTTTAATATCACAAAATGCATTTCTCATATTTTTTAAAAACGCACGTGCGTCTGAGAAGTAACAGCTATGGGGTCAAGTTTTAGTATATTTTTAGAGGGTATTTCACCATTTCAAAGTCACAGACTCGTGTTTCACTCAATTGTAACTTTATCCAAATGTGCTACAGGTTTGTAGATTAAATAAACTTAGTGTTAATTTTCACGGGTTGAAACTAGGATATGTCTCTTTAAAACGATGAAACAAATGTACAAAAGTTTCACCAAAGATATGAAAGGGTATGCACAAGTTCAAAATATGAAATAGTATCAGTGATGCATCGTATTTAGTAGATATAGCCTCCAAATGTCTGCCACAAACTTTTCGAATGCCCTCAGGAGTCGCTGGATATCATAACCCTGTGTAAAAATTATATGGCATGTTTAAAATCGGCACACAATGAGTATGCCCTAAGGTATCTTAGAAGTTCTGATATGAAGACATCACATTTGACTTTCAATAAAACGTGCTCGCTATTGGCGAGTTATGTGTTGGAAATTCAACATTTCAAAAACGTATAAGATATTGCCAAGCTATGTATAAGAAATTCAACATTTAGAACAACATACAGTTTGTTGATGAGCTATCTATGAGAAATTCTACATTTAAGAAAACGTACAAGTTGTTGGCGAGCTTTTCTCTGTCTTAGCTTATTGGTAACCTCCAGGAGAATATCTTCCTCGTCCTTAGTCAGAGAGGCTGAAACAGACACACAGTGAATCTAGTTTTACCTTTAACAAATATGCAAATATATGCAAACGTGACGAATTCAAATATGTGCAAACGTAACGAATGCTAATAGAAATTGTAATCATGAAACATTTTATTTTGCACGTGTAGTAAACTGATAAAACTATATATAAATATATAAATAAAGTACAGTTTACATAAACTGTTAATCAGTTGAATAGGTTTAGTACACAAGATCATTATATAAAGTGAAACTTTTTACCAATAATAATATTACACGATTAAACATAACTATTTTTAAACATTAGAATATAGTAAAACAGACATTTATTTATAATATCAGTAGGATGTATGATTATCATTTCCACAATACATTTCTGAGTAGGTATGAAGTGTTCAGTTCATGTCAGTATGCCTGTTTTCCATCTTTCACATTTAGAATACAACGTACACTTATTTTAATGTAGAAACACGTATTAAAATATACTTCTCGAAAGCGCACAAAGTGAGAGCGAGTAAGCTTATTAGCCTAATTAGAGACGATGTAAAACACGAACAGCAAACAATAGCTAATTTATATGTTTACAGAAAATGTTTGAGATAAATAATACATCTCATTATTCTTACCTGTTCTCAGGAGACATATACATGTATGACAAAATTAAAGGAACTGCAATATGATTTCGGGAGGTCGTTTATATTTCCTCTAGTATATTTTGCTTCTTTGATCACTATTAATTCCAAATGAATACATGTACATGAGACATGTGCATATCAAAGAAAGATCAAGTAAATCCAATGTCCAAATTACAATTGTATAATTAAAAGGACAGACCCTAGTTTTTAAACACTACAGCATATTTTCACTAGTAGAGCCGTTTATGATCACTGAAATCAAACATTACTTATATTTTATTGTTTAGATTATCCCTTTCCATAGAAGTGTGTCTGGTCATAATGTTGTTTCTAATATCACAAACTGCATTTTTCATATTGATTCGAATTCTAGTCAAATTTTAAGGATATTTTCCAGTTTTAACGTCACAGACTCTTGTTTCACTCTGTTGTAACTTTATCCAAGTTTGTTACAGGTATGTAGATTAACTAAACTTAGTGTCCAATTTTACGAGTTGAAACTAGGGTCTGCACCTTTAAGTACATTTCAGTACGTATTTAAATTTGCAACATTACATTTGCTAAATAATACACTGGAAAATAATCTTTGTCACTGAAATCGTCTGGGTAATATTAACACATTTATATAATTCATTTCAGTACGTATTTAAATTTGCAACATTACATTTGCTAAATAATACACTGGAAAATAATCTTTGTCACTGAAATCGTCTGGGTAATATTAACACATTTATATAATTCATTTCAATACGTATTTAAATTTGCAACATTACATTTGCTAAATAATACATTGGAAAATAATCTTTGTCACTGAAATCGTCTGGGTAATATTAACACATTTATATAATTGATTTCCAAAGAAGTTGAGAACACTTGTTCCTTGAAATACACCAATATATTGTTGACTAGGATCTTGGCTATTCGTCTTCTTAAGACCAGTCTATGCCAGAGCTATGATTCCAACTTGCCTTTATATAAACACATTTTGGTCATTTTCATTCACTATTTAGTAATCCACATTTTTAGAAAGAAAATAAATATGGATTTGTATGAATTTGTATAATAGACTGAAAGAGAATTAATTTAACACGAGCAATTGGCCGGTGATGAGGTATTGTGGTTTAAGTGGTAACTAATGTAAGGCGATCATCTTATCAACACCAGTCACAGCGTTCTTATTTATACACGATACTCACTGTAGGACAGGTATATCCGACACTCACTGTAGGACAGGTATACCCTATACTCACTATAGGGCAGGTATACCCTATACTCACTATAGGACAGGTATATCCGATACTCACTAAAGGACAGGTATACCCGATACTCACTATAGGGCAGGTGTACCCGATACTCACTATAGGACAGGTATACCCGATACTCACTGTAGAACAGCTATACCCGATACTCACTATAGGGCAGGTATACCCGATACTCACTGTAGGACAGGTATACCCGATACTCACTGTAGGACAGGTATACCCTATACTCACTTTAGGACAGGTATACCCGATACTCACTGTAGGACAGGTATACCCGATACTCACTGTAGGACAGGTATACACGATACTCACTATAGGTCTCGTGTACGGGATGCTCACTAAAGGACCGGTGTATTCGATACTTACTGCGACAGTGACGGTTTCTCTGTCTGCCTGGGTTATTCCTCGGGTTGCCACAGTCCGACTTAACCACTGGTCTGGCCCGGGGGTCGGGGCGGGGCGGCGGCCGTCGGTGCGGTCGGTATCTATCTAGGGGTCTATATATGTGTGCAGGCCTTTCTAAAATAAACCGTGCCACACTTTAGCCAATTACAATGGCGTGAGTTGGTCAGCGGGGTGCATTAAGGGTGGGTACGTACGTTTCATGCAGTTACGTACGTTACGTGCGGTTACGGGTGCAGTACAGTACACTGCCATGCAACATGCAAGTTAATTGATTAACCCTAATACTAGATTAACGCTTGAACCGTATTTCCTAATTTTATGTAAGTACCATACCCACCATGCAACAGTGTTATATAGTAAACCAGAATCGCAAGGGAAACAAAGGAGATAATTCATTGACAAAACAATGACCAATAGCTTTTGTTGATGAATGGTTATTGCGGTATTTTTATCGAATAACTAATATGATATTTTCCCTCTAGTACCCAATACGTCATTTTCAACGAGTAACAAATAAGATGTTTTCAACGAGTGATCATACAAATATTTTCAACGAATAACAAGATTGCTATTTTCAGCGAATGACCAACATGCCTATTATTCCCATGGTAGGTTTATCTATCAGTGTCCAGTATTGTACCGGTGGGACAACCTGTGGTTCTATGTATTAGATATTCTATCAGTGTCCAGTATTGTACCGGTGGGACAACCTGTGGTTCTATGTATTAGATATTCTATCAGTGTCCAGTATTGTACCGGTGGGACAACCTGTGGTTCTATGTATTAGATATTCTATCAGTGTCCGGTATTGTACCGGTGGGACAACCTGTGGTTCTATGTATTAGATATTCTATCAGTGTCCAGTATTGTACCGGTGGGACAACCTGTGGTTCTATGTATTAGATATTCTATCAGTGTCCGGTATTGTACCGGTGGGACAACCTGTGGTTCTATGTATTAGATATTCTATCAGTGTCCGGTATTGTACCGGTGGGACAACCTGTGGTTCTATGTATAGATATTCTATCAGTGTCAGTATTGTACCGGTGGGACAACCTGTGGTTCTATGTATTAGATATTCTATCAGTGTCCAGTATTGTACCGGAGGGACAACCTGTGGTTCTATGTATTAGATATTCTATCAGTGTCCAGTATTGTACCGGTGGGACAACCTGTGGTTCTATGTATTAGATATTCTATCAGTGTCCAGTATTGTACCGGAGGGACAACCTGTGGTTCTATGTATTAGATATTCTAACCAAAGTATTAGTTCCACATATCTGAGTATACATAACATGCGCTTAAATCTATTACCACAACAGTGTATAATACATACTCATAGCAGTAATTTACTTAATAACCAAATGCCACCTGCAGGCGGGATTTAGTATAACAATCAAATGTCACTTATGTTAGTAACTTAGCACAGTAACCAAGTTCTACCTATGTTAGTAATTTAACACAACAAACAAATGCAGTTTATGTTAATACATTTGCGTAAAAACCATGTGTTACCTATGTTAGTAATTTAATATAACAACCAAATGCGTCTTATATTAGTAATTTAGTATAAACACCAAATGTCATCTATGTTACTAACATAGTGTTACTACATGTAATTTTGTTTCACAACCAAGTGCTACATATGTTAGTAATTTGGTTTAACTGTACTTTGAGATCACCTAATACTAGATGTATAAATAATTTACCATAACAACCAGTATTTAGCTAACTAACAGGAACAGTACGAGGGTTAACTGCTTAGAATGAGGCTATAGTGTGTGCTAGAGTGCTAGAAAGGGTGAAAGTATAGATTTATTTAAGTATTTAGCTAACTAACAGGAACAGTACGAGGGTTAACTGCTTAGAATGAGGCTATAGTGTGTGCTGGCGTGCTAGAAAGGGTGAAAGTATAGATAAGTATTTAGCTAACTAACAGGAACAGTACGAGGGTTAACTGCTTAGAATGAGGCTATAGTGTGTGCTAGAGTGCTAGAAAGGGTGAAAGTATAGATTTATTTAAGTATTTAGCTAACTAACAGGAACAGTACGAGGGTTAACTGCTTAGAATGAGGCTATAGTGTGTGCTAGCGTGCTAGAAAGGGTGAAAGTATAGATAAGTATTTAGCTAACTAACAGGAACAGTACGAGGGTTAACTGCTTAGAATGAGGCTATAGTGTGTGCTAGCGTGCTAGAAAGGGTGAAAGTATAGATAAGTATTTAGCTAACTAACAGGAACAGTACGAGGGTTAACTGCTTAGAATGAGGATATAGTGTGTGCTAGCGTGCTAGAAAGGGTGAAAGTATAGATCAGTATTTAGCTAACTAACAGGAACAGTACGAGGGTTAACTGCTTAGAATGAGGCTATAGTGTGTGCTAGCGTGCTAGAAAGGGTGAAAGTATAGATAAGTATTTAGCTAACTAACAGGAACAGTACGAGGGTTAACTGCTTAGAATGAGGCTATAGTGTGTGCTAGAGTGCTAGAAAGGGTGAAAGTATAGATCAGTATATAGTTCATTATCTTGTTATAATACGCTAGTAAAACATCAGTATGTGATAGTGTCGTGTTTCACTGGGTGTTAGCATGCGTGTCAGTGTACAACATCAATGGTGGTTAGCTTGTCGTCAAGCCGTCGATTCACAACATAATGATAAAACACAAACGTGTATTAGTTGTTGCTACACTACGACAAGGTTAACAGAGTGACGTCACAACACTAATGTGGGTTAGGGTGTCACCTAGTGATGTGTCAGTGGGGAGTGTTTTCTCCACCTCGTCGGTCTCCAGTGTTATCGCCGCCGGAGCACGATATTCGGCGAACACTGAAAATACGTCGTCAACACCGTTGAAACATTCATCATTGTTAGCTGTTTCGTCAACTAATGTACCATATCGCTTAAGTTACCCGTTTATTAGAAGAGCACGACATGCGTTGAAACATTCAACATTTATCATTAGTTCTTTAAAATTATTTTTAAAATGTATTTATATATTTATTTATTTATCGTCAACCAGATGATGAAGTGCGCCACGCTGCTTATGTTGCTGATTGAACATTATGGCTTCCATATTTTCTTCCACGTTTTTAAAAAGTAAACTTTAACTGCCGTGACCCTAACAACAACAAATACTTTGATGTATTAATGACTAAAACAGAGCTATTTGAAGTTTACAAATTAGTTGAAAATGTAACATCGGTCAGCATGGAAGTAGCCTACTTATTCGACTTCATTTCTTCTCTTCATTTCTTTCATTCTACCTATCTTTCTTTTTTTCTTTTATTTTTTCCACTAAATAATACGCTGCTAAGACATTTGGTCTCATTTTACCTACAAAAGTATTTGAGATGGGGTGATGGTAGACGTAGCCCAGTGGTAAAGCGCTTGTCTGATGCGCGGTCGGTCTAGGATCGATCTCCATCGGTGGACTCATTGGGCTATTTCTCATTCCAGCCAGTGCAGCACGACCGGCATATCAAAAACAGTGGTATGTTCTATCCTGTCTGTGGGATGGTTGATATAAACGATCCCTTGTTACTAATATAAACATGTAGCGGGTTTCCTAAATTACATCCAATAGCCGACGATAAATAAGTCAATGTGTTCTAGTGGCATCGTTAAACAAAATAAACTAAATTGTTGTGAGTATGGGTGTTCAACATCAGACTAAGATGTTTTGTTTTTAATTAATGTACAACACATGTACGGTACTGAAATAATACATATAACGTTACAGTCTTTGACACAAATGCACTAGATTTCACTATTTCCATTTCTATATCCAATAGCAATCACAACTGACACCGCGGTTTCTTATCAAACAGACAAAGCCCAAGGGAGATAATTATCGTCTGACAGACACCATGACAGTTTTCACATTACCCGGTGCAGAAAGATCAAGTTAGGAATAGTTATTATTTATTACTTTCTAGCATGTTTAGTTTTCATTGATAAAAATAGACTTTACAGTTATTATTTACTAAGGATTAACAGTGAATTGAAAAGGAATGCAGTGACTAGGTAATAGCAAGATGTATGACTAGTTTGTCCAGTACACTATTATAATGTGAACTATTAACGCAGGTCGGTTTAACAATATTATATAATTATTTAGTGAAGTAGAGTTACCTTTTGGTCATCTGCCTGGTGAACAGAGACAGACGCATTATAGTGGGAGTCTTCCGAGCTATTTCATTGTATAACGTTTATATTATCTGTTAGATAGTAGTATACTTAGATTATGTAAAGTCGTGCCGTAGTCAATATCCTGTGTTCAACATTGATTTCATATGGAACGTGCTTAAGAGTTTTGTATTTAAAGTGAAGTCGTGCAGTATAAATAGATAGATATGTTTAGCTGGTGCATACATAAACGCACGCAAACATGCATCATTAGCGCTGCCAACTCATCACTAACAGCTTAGACAACCCACCATGAGAAAGCTAAGAGTGACTGAAATGTCAATATTAACATCTGAAATAAATAACAGTTTAGAAACATGTTATGCATGCACATAATCAAGTAAAAATGCATTCCTACAAAACATATCAAAAGAGACTTTTAAAATAACATAATTATATTCCTTCTACACAAAATACCATAATAATAAAACATGTTTTACAGTCATATGTATATGAAGGGTCCACGGGAATAATAATAAAACATGTTTTACAGTCATATGTATATGAAGGGTCCACGGGAATAACCTGCGATGTCACATTTTTAGTGAAGTGATATATATATTTAAAATGTTAACGTTTACAACTCTGCAATCGTGGAATATTTATGCCTAGAAAGCATAATATACCAACTACATTTAATGGCGTACCTTGACATACACGACCGTTATAATACTGACTATCTATTTGGACATCATAGGTTATTCCCGTGTACCCATCATATGTAAAGTGTATTTCTATGTTTTTGCAGAAATAGTACTCTTTGTTTTTCTCTGAAAATATTTTATTCTACAATTATGCAGTGTTGTTTTTAATGAATTAATTTTGCGAAATAAAACAGTTTACTGCTGAAATTTTGCTGCTAATACCGAGGGTGTAATTTAATGCATTCGTAGTTATAATAATTACACTGAACACGTGTAGAAACACAAATCAGGGTTGTGATTAGGTCGCAATTAGAATAGCCTTACTTGCTTCCAGAGGCTCAATTCGGAGACATTATAAACGGTTTATCAATCTGTAAATCTCCAGAATCTCAGTATATATGTCAATGCTTTCTTAAAACATACAAATGAATGTTACAGCTTAAAATTATATTAGCGTTTCTTTTGGTGATCAGTATATTAAGTTGAAACCGTTCTAATGCGACCACGTTCTAGTCTATAGTTGCCAATGAGAGAAAGGAACATACCCGATTTAGCGCAGAGACCACCGTTGTCACATCGCGTTCCGTAAGGGCAGTTGGAACACACCGCTCCTCCTAGGTACGGGTACTCCCCCACCAAGTTTCCTCTGTAATACAAGACAAATATGTGGATGGGCGGACGGATGAATGACTGAATAAATGTGAATGAATTGGTTAACCAATGGATGTGTCAAAGGAACTAGTAAAGAGATAGATGGATGCATGGACACAACTCTATACATGTCTGGATGTCAGTTCGGATGTATGAGTGCAAGGGTGCATGACTAGAAGGATGGATGCAAGGGGGCTGGGATTGTGTTGGGGTTGTGTGAAATAACCAGCTAGCTTGGTCTTAAATGAGCATGTATTTTGGACGTGACAATGTATACATTTCTTTGGCACTGCTAATTACGATTAACAAGCATGTCATTGAAATTTGTATGACTGTTTTATTATCTTTTTAGTTATGTGTTGGGATACAGATAACACAGTCTGTAGGAAAACAGATTAAAGATGAAAGGTGAGATGACCTCGGACGGCAAATAACCTTGACCATAAGAAGAACGACAGATGATGTTTCATTAAGATGAAAGGCAGTGATCGGAAAGTTATTACTGAGAGTGTTTAGGATTAGATAGAAGACCAACAGAAGGAGATTGGTTCCTGGGCATGCGACATTCACCTTGGTGTGTAGTAGCAGACGAACAGCGTGGCGTGTCGGATCCAATATTTCCCAGCTCGCAGGTACTGACACGAGCTCAGCGCACAGCCCATTTTGTTAGTCTTGGCAAACACCATCTGGTAAAACATGTACAGTTTTAATAAATGCATTACTGTCCCAGTCTCGGTTGGCACGGAGGACTACGCCAACAAACATCAAGTCGACCAACCCGGAACAACTGCCTTGCCTGCCACTGCCAACTACACAATTGCACGAGTCTCCCCTGGGTTGTCATGCCACGACCAGAAGCGGTCAGGTCCTTATAAGGGCCCTACGAGCAACCTAGGGAGGCACCCAGCGTCATAAAGGTCTATAATTAACGAGCTACTCTCGATTCACTAATATCAAAACCTATATTAGCTCGGCCATTTACCTTTCGACCGACCGTTAAAAATTGCGCCAAATTTCCTCAATCAAAATTGCGCACCCCTTTTCTCTTTGGGTTTAACGGCTCCACTAAAAATTCCATAGCATCACCACCACCCCCATCCGCCTGCTACCGATTCGATCGGGCTGCTGGTGCTCCCTTGCACCTGCCAGTGCAGGCGGTCCCTCCTCTCCCCCCCCCCCCCCCCCACCTTTCCTGTCATGAGCAGGCGTGCGCTACAACAGCCTATGACCCTATGACCCTATGACCTGACCTGACCAGTCTCGGTTTTTTGCAGGCATCGGTGGTGTAGTGGTTAAGACATCGGACGTAAGGCTGGTAGGTACTGGGTTCGCCACTACACCGACATCTCTGTCACTAACCATTACCCCCACTTTTCTGGACAGCTAGTCCAGATAGATGAGGTGTGCCCAGGACAGCGTGCTTGGACCCTAATTGGATATAAGCACAAAAATAAGTGTAAATCAAATCAGTCTCAATTCCTGAGTTAATAATTACAAAAAAGCCCCTAAAAACTAAGTGTAAAGTTGGGTAAAACCTGTATTTTGAGCGTTACCTAATACAATCTGATTAACTGAAGAAAATTATCAACATCGATTTTACTTTAAGATCTGTTTTGTTTGGTCTTTAGTACGGAAACCTCATATTTAAACTGGACGATAACTTTAACGAATTAACGACTAGAATTCAATACATTTTATTTCTCCAGAATGTCATTGCTTCTATATGCATTGTATTTCTGGTCGTTTGAATGTTTGTGGTAGCCCAAACCGAATACTTGCATATATACGAAAACATACATTTGAGCTACTGATAATACCAAAGCTACCGGAAACACATTAGATATACAAATACTGTCATATCAACATGACATTGTATTTAATGTGTATATTTAATTATTAAAAGTGTCTATTAATCCGAAACATCTTTTAATGGCCTGCCAACTCAAGACAATTACTTTAACGGATAACTTCTCATACACACATTAATTAATCAGGATAGACTTTTCTCTTCGTGTTTGAACGTTCGCTTCAAAACATCCACTCTGTTTATACTAAAACTGATGTTTAGAGACTTTCTTTAATGTTAGAGTGATTTGCACATGACATTGTCTTGCATTTAGGTATATTTCAGAGGCATAGTTTAAATAACATACAGAGAATAATCTCAGACCACGGAAACGTACAACGTTTCAGAATGTCTTTCTTGTTATTGTTGTTGTTTGTGTTTACAGTTTAAAAAGGAAACCCATGACGGATTGGAATTCTTTAATCTGTGACAGGCCTGTGAAAGGTCGCGGCAACATGCAATAGGTTATATCACTGTTGGATTTAATGTAATCAAAATGAAGCTCTTAAAGGTATAGTATTACGATTTACACATGTTGTTGTGTAATACTGCATTAATAAAAAAGTGCATTCACTTAGAAATAATAACGTTCCAAGGTGAAATAACAAAACACGCCTGTTACACGTGTGTGTGTGTGTGTGTGTGTGTGTCTCTCTCTCTCTCTCTCTCTCTCTCTCTCTCTCTCTCTCTCTCTCTCTCTCTCTCTCTCTCTCTCTCTCTCTCTCTCTCTCTCTGTATGCCAGTCTCCACAACAGGACCTAGCTTAAAATAACTGAGTTTGCCGTACACAAAATAATTATTAGGGCATAATAATATACTATCTGTTATCCAGAGAAAACGGACTCGTAAACTACAGATTTGTTTGTGTGGGGTTTTTTTTAAAGTATTAAAATGGGACATCATCCCTCTCTTTTACCTCATCACTAGTTACGGCGTAGTTATGAAAGTGTAAACAAGCGCAGTAAGGGTAGACATTAAGGTTTATTCGCCGCGAGCCGTAAAGACGAGTTTAACTGATCGCGTTAAGCGAAGTGAACACGAGTCATAATCATGTCGTCACTCTAACAAAGTATCCTGTTGGAAATGTGCAGTTATTACTTTTACTGCCGTGTGTGCATTTCAAAGACTTATTGTATTAGCTGTCGGCAAAAACTGACCTTATGGACACCATTTCAAATGACGTGTATCATTCGGCATACTTGAGGAAATTTTAGAACATGATGGGCTATATAACAGGGGCAAATCCGGCAATTATAACAAGAGTGCTTGTACGGATGTCAAAGTTTTCCCAGTGACATTCAAACTAGTGAAGAACACAAAGGGGAGATCACCGCTCTATCACAAATAAAATAGATAATATTTTAAACAGTGGCAACTGTCTTTTGTAGTATTTATCGACATGTTACATTTACTTGGGTTTCTTTTTTCTTTTTCTTTTCTTTTTCTTTCTGTTCTTTGCCTTGTGACTTGATTCAACCCTTTTATTTCAAAATCAATATACTAATACGGCAAAAAACCCACACAAATAGTAACAGCTAATAATAACTTCAACCACGACCCTCATTCATAGTATCGGGACCTTTGACCGTGTTACTAGCACCTAATCACATAGTGCTGACATTCAGTCCCACATTACAGCTCTCTATTATATGCAGGTATAACTACTACTATAATAATTTACATTTGGTCACAAATACCATGTGTTCCCTTATTTCTTTCCGTCAGTATATTTATATATAACAAAGTACTTTTCATTCAGCTCCCGGGAGGGAGTCGTGCACCCCAGAACCGTTTACCCACATGAATATGCTTAAAGCAAATAATAAATAAATAAACCCAACATGTTCTAGCTGGTTAGAATTCAAGTACGTTGACACAGTGAAGCAATCAATTAGTCGAACCTGAACGTATGAGCATGCGCTGCCACAATCCTGCCCATACCGGAAGTATTCCTTCTCTCTGACCCAGGAGCTGATGGCTTTGTCGATGGTTTTGGAGATGCTGTGCCACGATTGGATGTTGCCCTCCAGGTAGAACAGATTGTGGCCGTCCTGACGTGAGAACATGTACTGGTTCAAACCCGGCCGCTCGTACCGGCATTTCTGGGCCCAACGCTCAGCCTTCAATTTTAAATGGTCATCCCAGTTCTGTGAACAAAACAAGTAAACAGTGTGTCAGGTCTCATACAGTGCAAAGTTATTCAGTTTTATTAAAGCGTATACAGAGTTAGTTTGTTTTGTGTAAGAACACCATTAGAGCACATTGATTTTTTTTTATTAATAATCGGCAATTGCATGTCAAACATTTGGTAATTCTGATTGTTGAAGAATACTCGCTTCGTTTTGGCATAAAAATCAAGGAGTATTTTATCTAAATTTCCCCATAGACAGAATAGTTCAATAGCTTTGATATATCAGTCATGGCGGACGGATTGGGATGGGAAAAGAAAGCAGCCAGAGAATGGGTCCACCGAGGTGGTACGACCTGTAACGAAAGCTCCTCAGAAGAAAGTTCTAGAGATTAAGCTAGCTCCGTATAATGAAGACAGACGTCCAAGCTAACAAGCAGGCAGATAGCGATTGGCCTAGTAGGGGACATAGACGATGTTGCACATGCTGTTCTTCTATGCATGCAATCACTGGTACTGTACAGGCAGATAGCGATTGGCCTAGTAGGGGGCATAGACGATGTTACACGTGCTGGTCTTCTATGCATGCAATCACTGGTACTGTACAGGCAGATAGCGATTGGCCTAGTAGGGGACATAGATGATGTTACACATGCTGGCCTTCTATGCATGCAATCACTGGTACTGTACAGGCAGATAGCGATTGGCCTAGTAGGGGACATAGATGATGTTACACATGCTGGCCTTCTATGCATGCAATCACAGGTACTGTACAGGCAGATAGCGATTGGCCTAGTAGGGTACATAGACGATGTCACACATGCTGGCCTTCTATGCATGCAATCACTGGTACTGTACAGGCAGATAGCGATTGGCCTAGTAGGGGACATAGACGATGTCACACATGCTGGTCTTCTATGCATGCAATCACTGGTACTGTACAGGCAGATAGCGATTGGGCTAGTAGGGGACATAGACGATGTCACACATGCTGGTCTTCTATGCATGCAATCACTGGTACTGTACAGGCAGATAGCGATTGGGCTAGTAGGGGACATAGACGATGTCACACATGCTGGTCTTCTATGCATGCAATCACTGGTACTGTACAGGCAGATAGCGATTGGGCTAGTAGGGGACATAGACGATGTCACACATGCTGGTCTTCTATGCATGCAATCACTGGTACTGTACAGGCAGATACCGATTGGGCTAGTAGGGGACATAGACGATGTCACACATGCTGGTCTTCTATGCATGCAATCACTGGTACTGTACAGGCAGATAGCGATTGGGCTAGTAGGGGACATAGACGATGTCACACATGCTGGTCTTCTATGCATGCAATCACTGGTACTGTACAGGCAGATAGCGATTGGGCTAGTAGGGGACATAGACGATGTCACACATGCTGGTCTTCTATGCATGCAATCACTGGTACTGTACAGGCAGATAGCGATTGGGCTAGTAGGGGACATAGACGATGTCACACATGCTGGTCTTCTATGCATGCAATCACTGGTACTGTACAGGCAGATAGCGATTGGGCTAGTAGGGGACATAGACGATGTTACACATGCTGGTCTTCTATGCATGCAATCACTGGTACGGTACAGGCAGATAGCGATTGGGCTAGTAGGGGACATAGACGATGTTACACATGCTGGTCTTCTGTGCATGCAATCACTGGTACTGTACAGGCAGATAGCGATTGGGCTAGTAGGGGACATAGACGATGTTACACATGTTGGTCTTCTGTGCATGCAATCACTGGTACTGTACAGTAACATAAAGTTTGTTTTTCTTTAATGACACTGTCCTCTGGGGCACACTGATTAAATCAGCTACCGAGTGCCACATTTTACGTTAGCATCAAGATACCGTTCATAAGCATTCTACTCACAGAATACCACAGGACAGCCTTTGATACACCAGTCGTGGTGCACTGGCTGGAGCGTGAAATACAGCTGATAAAGAGACACACACTGGAACAACAATAAAATAATAATAATTGCGTAACAACGGCAGTGTGTATGTACAGTTTACCGAATATTGATGGTGTGTATGTAGACTTGCATTTTATACACAAAATGTATGATACAACAAGGCCAAGTATATTACTTTGACTGAATACCGCAATCTATGTGCATTAGCTTTACTTAAACTACTTCAATGTGTGTACGTTGATTTGATTAAATACGACAATGTCTGTGCAGCAGTTACTGACTGCTACTATCAATCAAATCAATCAATCAAACTAGTTTATTTGTTGTAGGGTTGACCACCCGTAACAATGAGTGGCGCATTACACGCATATAACATAAAACATATATATAAAAAAAACAAATGATCAATATACATGCCTGTACATGCGACCAGGACCGATTGGTATTTACCTTCTACAGACAGACTAACCAAACTACTAGTTTCAGGATGGCACACAATTTACCGCCCCTTTATCCAATAACTGCTACTAAATACTCTGATAATCGGCTGCTTGGTTGACGTCTTAAAACTAATTAATCTTTGTAGTAAATGGGGAATTCCTAAACGGAGGACGGATGTAAACAGTGACAGTGCTAACACAATGGTAAATTAGCTTAACCCGCAATGATGGCAACATGTAGCAAAATGTCTTTTGTCTGCTACAGCCGTGACCGCGAGTTGACCCACGTCACGCGACAGGGTCAACCGCGACATCACTGATTCCCGTTGTTGCTAACAGATGCACGGGTTACCAGTCAACAGATTTACAAGCCTAACGCTGTCCGCAACAATGATGCTGACAGATCAAACACGCCGTCTAAGCTGACGCGAGAGTAACGACTTCACTGCCGTCGTCGCCGTTGTAGTCTATAGGGTATTAGATTTTTTGATTGGCAGCTTCAGCATGTAATTATGTTACTGACGCTGGGGTCAAACCAGGTCAAAGATCACCTTCGTTCACTGGGTGCTGCATATGTTTTGTTGTGTTACTTCTGAGTCTCCGGTTCCCACAAAATCTGCAACACGTCGCAGAGCACTGATAGTTGCCATGGAAACACATACACAGAAGGTCTACGCCATAATGACAATGGGCAAAATTGTATACACAGTAATCTGTGATTTTATGGGACCATGATATCTGCATCTGGCCTGATGCTATTACATGTTTTAGTGTAGAGTCTGTAACTTTAACGTCATGGCATCGCCAAACAAACTGCATGCATTTGAAGTCTTTGGAGATTTGAGTCTAATTTTTAGAGTCCACACTAAATCTTTAATGACGCCACACGTGTACGTCATTGTATATCGCCATAAGCGATTGGTGTATGCTAAACATTATGGACGACATGTAAATATTTTCAATTGTTTTACTGTTTTAAGCTGCAAGCTTATCATCATAAACTAGCGACTGATAACAGAACATCATCTACTTATTAACCCTACCACAAAAGTAAATAAAAAAGTAAACTGATATCCATGTATACAAATATAATACGTCTGTCTGGGTCATTTACAGTTTGTCATATGGTTATAATATTTCCCCAAATATGTGCGCATTGGTGTCGGTCACGTTTTTACACTTCAACCTCTTGTGCCTTCTAACTCATTCGCTTTAGGATCTGTAGTGAGATAGACGTATGAGGTAAGAGAAAACGCATTAATACAATGAGTAACAAAATCCCTTACGTTTGACGTAATCGACACAGCATCACTAGACGTCATGTATAAATGATTATAAACAAATCTGGAACTATTATATTCTAATTCCAAATGCGTCCTTTATGTAAAACACCAATTACTCCGAACCTCACACCACCACGACCACCACCACCATTACCACCATCACCCCACCCGTTCTAATTTGTTCAACTGTCACCCCATCTGTTCCGGTTTGCCTACAGTCTTGTTAAACACAAAATGGCATTATGTCATGTTATTGAAATACCACGCATGCCAAAGGCGTAATGGTGTGGGAATTTCAAATTGAGGCGGACATTTTAATGTTTAATAAATAAGGCTTCAAGCCGCGTACAAGTCTGTCTGCCTACACGAACACGTCTTCCTTGTGGCACGCATTTTTACAGTCTCGGAAGCAGATCACTGTAAAAAGCAGACACCGCCGTCTAAGGGAAGCTAACGCTCTCCCCCTCCTCATCAGACCCCTGAGTCTAGTTCAAAAAGAGTCATTGTTAGCTCCCCTTATTTTGTGTATTTGTATGATATCAATATGGTAATATCTTAAAAAGGCGCTCTATAATCTAAGTTAGGAGAGCAATTGATCACTCAACTTAACGGTGGTTTTTTTCACGTGAAGGTTTGGAAAACACGGGTTAATTTATACTAGTAATAAAATGACTGAGAAAAACCAATATGGCAAACATCCTAATATTCATATGATAACACGTGGAAGGTTCGTCGCTAGAATCATGTTATATGAAAACACGTTAAAGCCAAGCTCCTAGAATCATGTTTTTGGTGCCTTTTTACAAACAAACATGTTCAAAAGTTAATGGTCAATAACATAATTATGTTGAGGGACAAAGTTTAATTAATGTGTTTTTAATAAAGAGAATCTCAGTCACCGAGATAGAGAGCCCTTTGAGGTTACATTAAGAGACATCAAACGTATCAAAGGGGTTGGTCGAGTGTATTAAACACACCATGTAAACTAGAAACTACGACTATTTGGTGTCTAACATATGCTTATTTCGACACTTGGTAAATAGATAGGAAACCCGCTGCCGCTACATAGGCTGTCCCTGTCGAAAAATAGCCAATGATTTCCTGCCCAACATCAGGAAGGGAGCTTACTCATAGACAGCACACCACATACCGTGATATTTGATATAATAGGCATGTGGACTAGTTAGGGCAACAAAAAACTCGAGTCCACCGACAGCGATACGATCCTATGATCCATCACACCTGAAGCGAGCACTCTACCATGTTAATGAAGATTTAAACTTTGTTTTGTTTAACGAAACCACTACAGCACATTGAATAATTAATCAGTGGCTATTTGGATGTGAAACATGCAGTAATCATGACACGTTGTCTTCGGAGGAAACCCTCTACATGTGTTCATCAGCAGCAAGGAATCTTTTACATACAGTTCCCTAAAGATAGGACAGCCGTTGATATACCCGCTACATGTGTTCATCAGCAGCAAGGAATCTTTTACATACAGTTCCCTAAAGATAGGACAGCCGTTGATAAACCCGCTACATGTGTTCATCAGCAGCAAGGAATCTTTTACATACAGTTCCCTAAAGATAGGACAGCCGTTGATAAACCCGCTACATGTGTTCATCAGCAGCAAGGAATCTTTTACATACAGTTCCCTAAAGATAGGACAGCCGTTGATAAACCCGCTACATGTGTTCATCAGCAGCAAGGAATCTTTTACATACAGTTCCCTAAAGATAGGACAGCCGTTGATAAACCCGCTACATGTGTTCATCAGCAGCAAGGAATCTTTTACATACAGTTCCCTAAAGATAGGACAGCCGTTGATAAACTACATGTGTTCATCAGCAGCAAGGAATCTTTTACATACAGTTCCCTAAAGATAGGACAGCCGTTGATAAACCCGCTACATGTGTTCATCAGCAGCAAGGAATCTTTTACATACAGTTCCCTAAAGATAGGACAGCCGTTGATAAACCCGCTACATGTGTTCATCAGCAGCAAGGAATCTTTTACATACAGTTCCCTAAAGATAGGACAGCCGTTGATAAACCCTCTACATGTGTTCATCAGCAGCAAGGAATCTTTTACATACAGTTCCCTAAAGTTACATACAGTTCCCTAAAGATAGGACAGCCGTTGATAAACCCGCTACATGTGTTCATCAGCAGCAAGGAATCTTTTACATACAGTTCCCTAAAGATAGGACAGCCGTTGATATACCACTTGTGTGGCTCTGATTGGGACACACGGAAAAAACCCCAGAATGAATCTACCAAGGGTGTTCGATCCTTTTGCCGAAGCACCTCAAGGAAGCACTTTACAGACTGTGCTAGATCCCATTCGTTCTTACTGAAGAGAAAACGAAGACTACCTTAGACGTGTTCAGGAGAGAAAGCGCTCACGATCGCTCGCTACACTGGTTTTTTTTTTTTGTGCTTAACATTAAATTAATGTCATATGACTCAGCAGAACACAATGATGCGAGTTAAATCGTTCGCGAGCACTCGCTGTCTTGAACACAATACTGGAGACGATAACCTCACTCGATGACAAATTGTATGTCTTATTTTACTAATAGGTTTTCGTTTTTGTGTAGAATTTTTTTTCTACCAGGAACGCCAGCGGTGGCTCGAACAGACAGCCGTATCCCACTCTCACATTACACACGTCATACTTTACAAAATAGGTGTTAGCCATGAAATCGGACGTAAAAACCACAAGGGTTAATTATTTTTCAACTTTGGTGGTTTCGGCTAACTTTGAAGTGGGGTCGTTTTTTGCACGCGGTAATCCTCGGAGGAATTGTCTTACAGAACACTGGAGGCCGAGGAACGGTCTACGGGAATAACTTTACAGAACTCCACGTGACTGAGCGGCCGCGAACAAGCCTATTAGTCAAGGCGGGAGTGAAAGAAAGGGCGGACATAAAGCAGCGGTAAGGAATACCCGGTGATATTAACACCTCCTGTAATCGTATCGCCTGTCGAGCGAGAGATGTAGGCGATCGCTGGATCGATAGCGATCAGCCACGTACAGATTATCGCCGCTCGTTCACTGGATTTCTCCGTCCCGTGTTTCAATAATAAGATGGGTCATTGCAGTCTTCACGGTGTCTGGGCGGCCCGCGATCAATGCCGTAAAGCGGCGATCCGCTCTTGCATGGTGTCGTGAACAGGCGCCTCACGCTGACATTGCACATTTTGACAGTGGTAGCCCAATACGCACGTCAAGTCAGCACTCTCCCCCATACTCACCCCGCTTCGTCACCCCGCTTCGTCACCTCAGCTTGCAAATAGTTGAACATCTGAATTAAATGGCCAGAATGCGGTTCCGTAATACCACATAAATTTCCACTGCCGATAATATTAAATGTTTTGTCTAATAAAACTAATATAATCAGTGTATCAATATTGCTAAGCTATACAGGTATAACACACGTATCACCATACATTAATTTACCAGCAAAATTATACATAGGGTGTCAAGTGGAATTTAGGAGATTTAAAAACTGCGTTTATTAGTAAGCCTCCTTTGATTTTGAAGACAAGCCCAGTTCCATTTCTAATGTACCCAGTGTTGCTTTCAAACTCTTGTACACAATGTGTAACATTTGGATCGAAACAAAATATATATTAATAGACTGAGAATTGATAATAGCATTTGAACAAACGTTAACTGCACCTAGAGCTATAACATGGAGTCTTCCAGGTTTTGTACAGTTGAGTTCAACCAAAAAGCTTCTATATTCCAAAGCCCAACAGACGAACATGACTCCATCTTTGTTCCGAGTGATTGCTAGTCCTACCGTGCTAACACTATGTAAAAAGCGACACCCTTACACCAACTCCCTAAATGTGTCGCATTGCAGTCTTTCTGTACTGATATTAGTAACCATATTGTCTCTACAACGCACGGAAGATAAAATCACCTAGCATAATTCCTTATAATTGTTGACGTTCATGGAGGGAAGTATGAATCGAAATAGTGCTTTATATACAATGAACTGCGCTGCACGAAACATTCAGTAGGTTAATTGATGATCTTGATCAACGTGTGTGTAGTAAACCCGAAACCCTGCTTATCAAACTTAGTTTTAAAGTCTGAACTCAGTTTGGCAAAGTTTCCAGACTTTAAAGTGCGTGATATTGGTAATACAATAATACCTCCTTGAGGCTACACTTTAGAATAGTATAATTCTGAGTTCTGAAAGACAGAATCAATAACGCAGTCAGTCTCGTATATTTGCATAAGGAACTTCTGAAGAGTCCAAAGAACAGATGCTTCCCAGCTGCAGTAAGACATCCTTCTGTGTCCTGTCTATAAAAGCTAATACACGTGACAATGTCATCAAAAGGAACTATGACCTTGGTTAAAAAACAACCTAAATACTAGTAACTTAAATTCTTCTCACCTAGCTTTTATTTCATGACCTTTTTTTCCTTTCTGGGTTTTTTTTTTTTTTTAGCTCTTCAATATATACCAATTTTTTGCCAAGACGAAACTCGGTATCTTGTCCCGAAGTGGTTTTCTCTCACTTCTGAATTAAACGCGCCATCAGCTGTCAAACGTGTTAGATAACGCGACATCTTGTTTCCCTTGCCAACTGAGCGCTTGCTGATTATGTGCATATTAACGAGGCCGTACTCTGCTGTTCTGGGTTTACCGGTACTCCGTAGGTGATAAAACTGTTATCGCCGAGATGGCATATCCAGTTACATCACCCGAACAGACGCTTGTCCGTCCAGCCCTATATATATTATGATAATGATTATCATAATCACGACACATTCCGCGACCTATACTGCACGACACGACAATCCATGTACTCGTTTATATCACTGGAATTTCTTTTGACAACACTAAATGAGACTTGCTAATCGATACAAATTCGTATTCTTTATGAGATATTCTACATAATACGTTTTGCATAAACGTGGCATGTCGACACTGTCAATACAAATATGCATAGATCAGCTTTACAAGGTATCGAACAAATTTTGGAATATGATTAAGTTTTACTGCATATTTCGGTACGCTCTCTGAATTTTACGTATTTATAGATTGTGTGTT
>NC_054706.1:75923985-75977216 GCF_016097555.1 Gigantopelta aegis | reverse complement strand
GAGCAAGAGAGATAGAGAGAGATAGAAAGCAGATATATATATATATATATATATATATAGAGAGAGAGAGAGAGAGAGAGAGAGAGAGAGAGAGAGAGAGAGAGAGAGAGAGAGAGAGAGAGAGAGCGTTATCTTGCTACACGAAGGTTACTCCTACCAAAATGCAAAAACCGAAAGATATTTATATGTACCGTTCGATAGTAGGAGCAGCACATACCATCTCCTTTGATGTACCGAAAGGCGATCGAGCATCCTACTATTGACCAGCGTTCCACCCCGAGGCGAGCCAAATACAAAATAACACAAATATGGCTTAATCAATGAATTAATCAAATAGTTTCTTTGCAACCCAAATATTAAACGCTGCAAACCACAGGGCAACGATTAATCAAATATAATGTGCATATGGATACGCTAACGTGTTTATAACTCCTATCAGCTGCTTTTTAATTTCTAGTTTTCCTCCTGTCTTGGACATAATCCTCGGACGACTCGGATGGTATTCCCAGGACAGATGTCATGGAACCTTCAGTGGTTGTACGCTATGTCATATCATTAACTGATAACTAATTTATCTAACTTATTCATTTCAGACACGGTTCTTCAAAATCTAAACGCATTGTTTTGCTCCATGTTTTCTTATTTCTGGTTTGAAAATACTAGAGTAAACAATATAGTCAGTCTACAATACGAAATATTGCTCTTTGGGTTTTCTGGAACCAAATCAATTCCCACTGTCAATCAAATTAATAATTTCTAATAAAACCGATATGAGCATTGTATCAACAGACATATTGTAGTGCACATATAAAACAGCGCATAACACGCTACCATTATCTACCTGCATAACAAAATAAAATCATTAACAACCCTCATTTTTCAGATATTTCACTTCCATATTATGCTGATTTCAACCTCTAGGTGTACGACATAATACTTATTGATTCCATATTTTATACTTTGGTGAAACCCTTGCACATTTTCCCCCATTGTTTCAGATTAATCGACAGACGAGAGTTGTGGTGGCAGTCCTCATGACGGGTGTCTCCGATGGGGCAGAATATGCTCACCTTTCGCAGACACATGATATTATCACTGTTATGACATTGATTCGTGTCATCACCGCAGTACTTATTCTAATGAGCTCTGTCAGGTGTAAGTTTTGATTTATTAAACTAGTCTGGAGTGGCAACCCTCTTTTTGTTAGTTCAAGAGGGATGGAATTTCCAATAGATATAGGCAATAGCCAATAGATAGAAATTCATAGAACCAACCACTAATTTGTCAAATGCATTATGCAGATACGGCCCTGACCATGTATTGCAGTTTTGTCGTTCCGATTGGTACAATACAATCTTCGGAAGCATTGGGGAAGAGGTCCGTTAGTCCCAATCAATGAAATGCTAGTATTAGTTCCCCACTAACAGATTGGCACGCACACTAAACTGATAATGTAATTACGTGTTGGGTCATTCAGGGATATTCCTATGAGTAGTTTCCGCTTCAGTGACCTCAGTAAGCCTGCATAACGGTGTATGACCCCTAGTAAGTTTTGATCACTTAATAATAATAACATCACCATCATAACACCGTTACGGACCGCTACGTTTTGTTGCTGTTTTGTTGTTGTTGTTGTTGATGTTGTGTTTTCTTGTATCTGTTGCTTACATTATAAATATTTAACTTAAAATTACATCTCATTATTTCAATATCGATGATGGTTGTGTTGATGATGATAACGATTATGATGATGTCCATTATGATGATGTTGTGCTGATAATTATCATGACAGTGATGATGTTGCTTTTGGTGATGTGTTGGAGATGATGCTCATTATAATGATGATGGTTTTGGTTGTGGTGGTCATTATAATTATTCTGGTAATGATAATGATGATGATGATGATGATGAGGATGCTGTCCTAAGCACGTATATCGATAAATTGGTTTTGACAAAAGTTAAAGGGTTGGTGTTAGTGGCTTCAACCCATAAGAAGTCTCAGCACATAAATATGTTTGGGTGTACGAGATATGGAGAAAAATATCCGTATCAATGGCCAACGCGGTGGACAATCGGACGCGATGCCCCACAGGAAGCTCGTAAATTGATGTCTTTCTGACTGCTTGTATTGATTGAAAACATACACTATTGCCTTTGTAATGGATTTCAGTGTAGAGTAAATGTTAAAGAAATTAATTGTGGTGTATAACTGTAAATCATTTGCACGCTTATTGAATAATAATCTACATAGCTATGCCTTGGAAGACATGGTTACGTCGTGAAGATAGGTAGGTTAGCATGTAAGCAGGCAGGCAGGCAGGTAGATAGGTAGGGCAGGCAGGCAGGTAGATAGGTAGGGCAGGCAGGCAGGCAGGTAGATATGTAGGTTAGAAGGTAAGCAGGCAGGCAGGCAGGTAGATAGGTAGGTTAGCAGGTAAGCAGGCAAGCAGGTAAATAGGTAGGTTAGCAGGTAAGCAGACAGGGAGATAGGTAGGTTAGCAGGTAAGCAGGCAGGTAGATAGGTAGGTTAGCAGGTAAGCAGGAAGGTAGATAGGTAGGTTAGCAGGTAAGCAGAGAGGTAGATAGGTAGGTTAGCAGGTAAGCAGGCAAGCAGGTAGATAGGTAGGTTAGGAGGTAAGCAGACAGGTAGATAGGTAGGTTAGCAGTTAGCAGGCAGGTAGATAGGTAGGTTAGCAGGTAAGCAGGCAGGTAGATAGGTAGGTTAGGAGGTAAGCAGACAGGTAGATAGGTAGGTTAGCAGGTAAGCAGGCAGGTAGATAGGTAGGTTAGCAGGTAAGCAGGCAGGTAGATAGGCAGGTTAGGAGGTAAGCAGACAGGTAGATATGTAGGTTAGCAGGTAAGCAGAGAGGTAGATAGGTAGGTTATCAGGTAAGCAGACAGGTAGATAGGTAGATTAGCAGGTAAGCAGACAGGTAGATAAATAGGTTAGCAGGTAAGCAGGCAGGTAGATAGGCAGGCAAGCAGGCAGGTAGATAGATAGGGTAGCAGGTAAGGTAAGCAGGCAGGTAGATAAGTAGGTAAGCAGGCAGGTAGATAGGTAGGTTAGCAGGTAAGCAGGCAGGTAGATAGGTAGGTTAGCAGGTAAGCAGCCAGGAAGACAGGTAGGTTAGCAGGTAAGCAGGCAGGTAGATAGGTAGGTTAGCAGGTGAGCAGCCAAGAAGACAGATAGGTGGGTTTACAGGTAAGCAGGCAGATAGATAGGTAGACAGGTGGGCAGACATCTGGTAGTCCACGAGAGCCAAAGAAGAAGAGAGAGAGACAAAAATAAACAAACAAACTAACATAGGTAGCCAGAGAGGCAGACAACAAATCAGCCAGCCAGAAATATAAACAGACAAGCTGATAGGCACAAACCCTAATACAGAACGACAGAAAGGAAGTTTATGACTTTACCACTGATAAGAACACCAGACTAATAGCTCTGGTGTCGTTACGTTTGTAAAAGTAGTCTCACGACGGCGTAATTACACGGCTAATACATTTTACTTTTCAAATATGTCTGAAATTTGAAAACCGCCGTGTGGTGTTATTTTCGAAAGGTGACAAAACATTAGTGAAATCGGAAGCGTATTGCCCGGTCTAGCAGGAAATATTAGACACCCGGCCAACAATCGTATGGATTAGAATTGCTCTCCGTCACTGAGCTTCCAGCTTTGTGGGTCTGGCCTCTCCTTTCACGTGATGGATTTTTAACGTCCCGGTGCACTCAAATTAAAGAGTCATGTTGCTAATTTGACGTGCTATGTGACAATCGCCCCGCGTTGTTTTTGCACAATGATTTAAATGTGTTAACAATTCCACCTCTCGAACGCAAATTATAACACTGACTGAACAAGTGATAAACAAAGAGAAGGGCTCTTAAAAAGTGGAGAGTCATCCTCCTTCGACTTCTTCTTCTTCCTGGTTGACTTCTTCTCTTCTCTACTTCTGTTTCTTTTCTTTTTTTTACTTCTTTTCATCTCCTTTGTTTTCTTCTTTTGTACTTTTATCCTTCTCCTCCTCTTCCTTCCACCTCTTTCTTTTTTCTTCTTCTTCATCATCTTCGCCATGTTCTTCTCCGCTTCCTCCCCCTCCTTCATCTTCTCCTTGGGTTTTTACTTGTTTACTGTTACAAATACTATTAGTTAAAGAGTGATGGTTACTTATTTAATGTTTAGTTTAAAGAGGAACCAGCATATATTCAGTTACTAGTTGCAAAGGAATTATTAAACCACGTTACGTTAATAAATCTGCACATAATATATGCGGTATTGATTGGAAATTGAGTGCCCGAAAGTCAATATTAAGCAGCATGCACTATCTGTAGTTTACAAAACCATCAGTTTGATATACAGGACTTGTTATTTCAAAGAGAACCCACCAACTTCATGATTGTTTAAGTTTTTGAAACTTGCTATTAAATAAAGAACATTGCAAATAGATGTGAAATGTGATTATTGGACGGTAGTTGTTCATGTCTTTCTACCATGCCGGGCTGCTAGACCACCATGCAAATTAATAACCACCGTAGTAAACAGTGTGTCTGGGTGAAGCACGTGTGGCGTACTGAATCTGATGTATGACATCTGCTCAACACGTGGTTTTTATTCACCAGTATTATTATTAAAAGGCTGTCTTGACTTAATATAGGATGTCACATTGAAACTGGATATATCGAATTATTGTTTTACAAGGTTCAAAGCATTCAGTATCGAAAGTTAAAGTTTGTTTTGTTCAACGACATTACTAGTGCAAGCTGATCATCGGCTTGTGAATGTCAAACGTTGGATATTTCTTACATACAGCTTTAGAGGAAAATATCCAGTATTATGCACACAAAAAATTACCACGGCAAAAAAAAATATGGCGTGGAAATATAGTCTCCTCGGGATTTTTTTATGGTAGTTCCGTAGTTAATATACAAAGGAGGAGTTTAATACGTTAGTATTACAAGCAACAAATAATTAATTAAGAAAACTGACAAAGCAAATTGAACGTTGCACGGCAAAATATATAAATGCCGCGGAAACTTTAAAAGTCAGTGGCAATTGTTTGGGTTACCCAAGATTGAAGCACGCTATTTCAGATACAGGTTAATGGTCAGTTGTTCATGCGTAGTGAGAGAGAAGTTAGCACAGTGGCATCTTGCATCTCTTCTAAACCATTCGAACTCACTCTCAACCAATAATGGAATACACATCCAGCACATATCACCTCAAGACCGGGGATTTAATGATGACATTACCGAGGTCGGTGATATATCAGCGGGTATGCAGTTTAAATGTGTTATATTGTTTGTTTTCAATTACATACCATTTTCAACTAACAACTTATCAAACACTATTAACATTTTGTAATCGTGTATTTATAACACATATTAAAGAGACTGTGCCGAGTTGTCTACTATTGCAATATGTTCTCGACTAGTAGAACCTTCTTAATGACTACTATTACATATGCAATGTACTTTCGTGTTTCGAATATCCGTGACTATATATATATGATTATCCAATGTGTTTTTGGTCGTCCTAAACTAGATTTTGTTTTATCCCAATAGATTTGTATGTAGGAGAAAAACAAAATTAGGGCATAAAAAGTTTAAGCTACCTTAATCATTATGACGATCAGAAACAAACTAGATATCGAGACACTGATGTTCTAAATAAGAAAATGTATTTAAAGTGTATTCTTGGTTGTTATAAAAGCTCGGTTATTCAGAAGCATCTTATAATGGCAGAAAACTCGGGACAGTGCCTTTAAGAGTGACGATGTTTTGCAATTTAGAAAAGTTGTTCGACATATGTATTTTGTGTCAGAGGCTCTGTAATGAATACAGCCTGTCTATCTGTCTGTATGTTTGTGTGTCTGTCTGCGTCTGTCCACAATGTAGCCAAATATAATAACACAACATCCACCTTGAGAACCATCACCAAACGAATAAAACATTGCGAAAAGATAGTTTAATCATGTTAAAAAGTTGTCAAGGTAGCAGTTGTAGCAGTTATGGTTTTGAAATGAAACAAATTACCATGTTTTGCAGAGATAACAACGTTTTTGTTCTGCATTGCTTATTATGGTATTATTTCAGTGTGTACGTTACATTGCGTCTCCAAACCTGCAACTAACCGGCTTAGGTAAACACGGATAATATGTGTCTTAGTGGCGATGATGGATATCATACGAGTTATTGCTCCACAATGCTCACAACTTGGCCACTACCCAAAACAACGCAAGTGGATCAAGTATTATGCATACCAGCAAAGCCGTTTTCACAAAACTAATGTGAACAACGTGCTATTAAAACCTTTTTTCTTCCAACGTGGGACAGGGGAGCCGGAAATACGCCCTTGTACATTTTGGTGGCAACTCTCTGTTGAATAGCACTGCTTTCATAATTACACACTTTACCGTTGGCCCCGTGTCGGCGGGACGGACAGTAAGTGGGAGGTAATGTTTAGTACTGACCCAACACCGGTGGAAAGAGGATTTTATGTCAAATGTAATGTTTAATATGTGCCTTACATCAGGGGTAATGTTTAATATTGGTCTTACATCAGGGGTAATGTTTAATATTGGTCTTACATCAGGGTTAATGTTTAATATTGGTCTTACCATTACGCCGTTGGGACGGGCCATGGCTCAACGGCAGTATTCAATATTGACCTATGGAACGTGGATTTTAGGTGAACTGTAGTGTTTAATATCGGCCTTACGCCGGTAGAAAGGGCTTAGATTAGGGTTTAGACCTCTCTCTCTCTCTCTCTCTCTCTCTCTCTCTCTCTCTCTCTCTCTCTCTCTCTCTCTCTCTCTCTCTCTCTCTCTCTCTCTCTCTCTGAGTCACGACTCATAGGATCAATCTTTCTCAGCGTACGAATAATGCCCCCTGTTCGAACCAGGTTTGCATGACTGGTCAAGGACATGACTTGAGTTGTTCTGTCTGGAATAGTTCATTTTTATGCCCCTTTGCTTGTAAATGGTAAGCGTGACGTGTATGGCGACATTGGGTGTCTTTTCTGCCACTCTGGACCAATTGGCGCAATTATACTATAATATGAACAAAACTGACAATTGACGTTTTTATTATTTTTTCCCATTTGTTTCATTGTGTGTTAGTGTTGTGGGTTTTATTTTTGTTTGTTTGTATGTTTTATTTTCTTTGACAAACAAAAACTTGCAAGCACTCAAATCATGCAATACAAATGTCCTCTTCTATACGACTATACTACTGTTCTAAAGAATTTACGAATAAAATGCTATAAATTATAAAGGAAAGGAAGAAATAAGTAATGGTTTACTTGTTCTTTACTAAGACCAGCCATCATCGCTAATTAATAAGAAGCATCTATCAGACAGGTGGGGACATACTTCGTCCTGCTAACGGGCGACGTCTGCCCGCGTGCTGTCAGACGACAATTAATGAACGCCTTCAGCAGGGAAACACACAAAGAAGAAAATGACTCGCTGACAAAAAGCCTTTTAAAGTGTATCACATATAGATTCGTCTCGTTTAGTTTAGTTTAGAGGTAAATATTAAAAATTGTTTTCACCAGTCATTCTAGTTATTATACAATTTTGTTTTCGTACTTTCAATCCTATTAGTTTATTATTGTTAGGTAGACTGTTTGAATATGGACGTGCTTGTACGAGATCTGGCGTGCAGACAACCGTGCAGAAAGCGGGACACCTGTATACAGGATTTATTTTAAATGTATTAATACGTTAAATGTGCTGTTTATCTTTCTTGTTAGTTTGTTTTGTTTAATGACACCATGATTAGGGCACTTTAATTAATGAATAATTATTGGCTGTTGGATGTTAAACATTTGGCAATTTTGACATAAATAATCTCAGAGAAGAAACCCGATACTTTTTTCCATGAAGGTGATGGGAAATGTATGATGTTTGGAAATCTTGGAATGTCAAATTCCAGCCGTGTATATTTTGTTTATTAATACACACAAAGACAACCAATAACATAAGTTAGGGATTTGGTTAAGCATGAGTTGTAAAATTAAAGTTTGTTTTGTTTAACGACACCATTAGAGCACATTGATTAATTAATCATCAACTACTGAACGCCAAACATTTGGTCGCTCTAACACAGTCTTCAGAAGAAACCTGCTACATTTTTATTAGCAGCAAGGGCTCTTTTATTTGCTCTTTCCGATAGACAGGATAGCACATACCACAACAGTTACAGACGTGTGATACTAGTTTTGCTTTTAAACATATCATGACATGTTATTAGTTAGTATCATATACTGGCGGCACGGTTTGGCAGACAAACAGTGACAGACATGCAAACCAAATGCAAAGTGGGAAAGAGGGGGGGGGGGGGGGGGGGGGGGGGGGGCGGAATGTCAGACAGACGAGCAGACAGTCAGACAGACAAACAATACCCTTAATAACAGGAAAACAGATTTAACTGATCACGAAAGTCGTCCAGAGTTGTTAATTTTCAATAAAAAACCCAGCTGACTCTAAGAAAAGCTATCTGTAAGGTGTGAGTATAACACGAGCAGGGCTAGACATTTCCTCGCGTGTCACGGACTAATTTCCTATGTGTTGTCTGACTGACGTATCTTGTCTGTGATGTCTTCTTCACAATGCGCCGCTCTACGGCTGGCCTCGGACGACGCGATGACAAATGACTGTCTACATGAACTGTGTCCTCTGATTGAGATATCTACTTCGCCGTGACGTCATCAACTGTAGGTGGGATCGTAGTATACTAAACTTACTGCACGGAGTAGGTTAATGTGTAGCCTATGATATCTTGTAATAAAAAGACATTGATATTGCTATACTGTAATACTACATAATATTATACAAATTTAATTTTAATTTTTATTCTGTAATAAAGATAAAGTGTTATTGCCATACCATAATGTAACATATACATAGTATTTAATTTTCATTTTTACCACATCTTATAATAAAGACACATTGTACTGCCAAACTATAATACAGCATGTACATATTTTATTGTTTACCACATCTTATAATAAAGACACATTGTACTGCCAAACTATAATACAGCATGTACATATTTTATTGTTTACCACATCTTATAATAAAGACACATTGTACTGCCAAACTATAATACAGCATGTACATATTTTATTGTTTACCACATCTTATAATAAAGACACATTGTACTGCCAAACTATAATGCAGCATGTACATATTTTATTGTTTACCACATCTTATAATAAAGACACATTGTACTGCCAAACTATAATACAGCATGTACATATTTTATTGTTTACCACATCTTATAATAAAGACACATTGTACTGCCAAACTATAATACAGCATGTACATATTTTATTGTTTACCACATCTTATAATAAAGACACATTGTACTGCCAAACTATAATACAGCATGTACATATTTTATTGTTTACCACATCTTATAATAAAGACACATTGTACTGCCAAACTATAATACAGCATGTACATATTTTATTGTTTACCACATCTTATAATAAAGACACATTGTACTGCCAAACTATAATACAGCATGTACATATTTTATTGTTTACCACATCTTATCTTATAATAAAGACACATTGTACTGCCAAACTATAATACAGCATGTACATATTTTATTGTTTACCACATCTTATAATAAAGACACATTGTACTGCCAAACTATAATACAGCATGTACATATTTTATTGTTTACCACATCTTATAATAAAGACACATTGTACTGCCAAACTATAATACAGCATGTACATATTTTATTGTTTACCACATCTTATAATAAAGACACATTGTACTGCCAAACTATAATACAGCATGTACATATTTTATTGTTTACCACATCTTATAATAAAGACACATTGTACTGCCAAACTATAATACAGCATGTACATATTTTATTGTTTACCACATCTTATAATAAAGACACATTGTACTGCCAAACTATAATACAGCATGTACATATTTTATTGTTTACCACATCTTATAATAAAGACACATTGTACTGCCAAACTATAATACAGCATGTACATATTTTATTGTTTACCACATCTTATAATAAAGACACATTGTACTGCCAAACTATAATACAGCATGTACATATTTTATTGTTTACCACATCTTATAATAAAGACACATTGTACTGCCAAACTATAATACAGCATGTACATATTTTATTGTTTACCACATCTTATAATAAAGACACATTGTACTGCCAAACTATAATACAGCATGTACATATTTTATTGTTTACCACATCTTATAATAAAGACACATTGTACTGCCAAACTATAATACAGCATGTACATATTTTATTGTTTACCACATCTTATAATAAAGACACATTGTACTGCCAAACTATAATACAGCATGTACATATTTTATTGTTTACCACATCTTATAATAAAGACACATTGTACTGCCAAACTATAATACAGCATGTACATATTTTATTGTTTACCACATCTTATAATAAAGACACATTGTACTGCCAAACTATAATACAGCATGTACATATTTTATTGTTTACCACATCTTATAATAAAGACACATTGTACTGCCAAACTATAATACAGCATGTACATATTTTATTGTTTACCACATCTTATAATAAAGACACATTGTACTGCCAAACTATAATACAGCATGTACATATTTTATTGTTTACCACATCTTATAATAAAGACACATTGTACTGCCAAACTATAATACAGCATGTACATATTTTATTGTTTACCACATCTTATAATAAAGACACATTGTACTGCCAAACTATAATACAGCATGTACATATTTTATTGTTTACCACATCTTATAATAAAGACACATTGTACTGCCAAACTATAATACAGCATGTACATATTTTATTGTTTACCACATCTTATAATAAAGACACATTGTACTGCCAAACTATAATACAGCATGTACATATTTTATTGTTTACCACATCTTATAATAAAGACACATTGTACTGCCAAACTATAATACAGCATGTACATATTTTATTGTTTACCACATCTTATAATAAAGACACATTGTACTGCCAAACTATAATACAGCATGTACATATTTTATTGTTTACCACATCTTATAATAAAGACACATTGTACTGCCAAACTATAATACAGCATGTACATATTTTAGTTTGATATTTATAGCTGCGCCATTATTACAGTGATTTATATTTATTTACACACTTCTTTTCCTATTTACTTTAAACATATGTATTTACAAATATACTGACATATTTATACAGATGGTGACAACTATAAATAGGATAAACTTATTATGTAAAACAGTACAAAATTATATTGCGCTGAACTAGTTTAATCAACAAGTTTTAGAAGAGAGATTTTGTTGAGTTAATTTCTTTTACGCTCCCGGGCTTAAAACACTTAGGCCCATATTTATAAAGGTGTTTTAACGTAAAAACGTGTTTCAAAAAGATAAAACAGTGTTTTAAGAAAAATTTATATTTACAAATATGTTTTAACTTTAAAGCACTGCTACTAAAACATGTTTTTACATCCATATTTATAAAAGTATTTTAATGTTAAAACATGTTTTAACGTATCATAAAACACGTTTTAGTTAAAACAATGAAGAGGTACATCTAACTTAATCACGTGTTTGGACTCAGTCGCTTCAACATTTTGGGACATGAAACATGGATGTACTCCGACAACTACATCTTCAACGTGTTCAGGATATCAACTACAACCGTGCAATGAGACGAGAGCGTGTTTTCAGAGATCGTGACAATCCATTTGACCGTTTGTCTGATGAGTGTTTTCAAATGCGATTTCGTCTGAGCAAAAATACAGTTCGCGTTGTAACTGACATGGTGCGGGCAGATATAGAACAGCCAACACGTAGGAATCATGCAGTCCCTTGCGAACTTCAAGTCTTACTTGCATTGCGTTTTTATGCAACTTGTATGTTTCATGTTCTCGCCAGCTTTTAGGGAAGAAATATGGGTGGTGAACAGTGAGGGCTCAGAGAAAAAACACAATAAAACAGTCTTTAAAAGATTGTCATTTCGTTCGTTAGCTTAATTCGACCTTTAATCAGTCCAAGGGTAAAAAAAAAAAAATTCGTGGCGATCTACGCATATATCCCGAGGTACATTCCCCTTCCCCACATCCGACATACATTTTGTAAGACCAGCGCATTCCTGATATTGCATATATGTGTACACTAAAACGGTACTCTAAAACAATGTTTTAAGTGAAACAGTGTTTTTTCTTAAAACAGTTTTTATGATATCGATTTAAAATGTGTTTTAGGTTAGAACATGTTTTAGTTAAAATATGTTTTACCTAAAACGCCTTTATAAATATGGGCCTTAGTGTCACTATCTTTACACACATTCGTGATAAATTAACCCGTTTGTTGCATTTATGAAATAGAGTAAATGAAATTGTTTTATGTATTTTTAATGGACATGTAAATCAAGGTATAATCTTTACATTTCATAAGGAATAAAGCTTTTATCAATATGCAACTTTGAGGCAGCCTCTTTAACCTCCTGACTACTGTAGTGACGCCAGTCGACACACTGTACACTGTATGCAGTGCATTCCCCAATTCATATTTCCCGCCGTTTTGCACATAATACTCACCGGAAACCATTTATTAACAGGAAACTGAAGACAACTCAGCTTCCTGTGTCTTTAGATTTTTAATTTTCAGTGGAAAATACTTTGGAATTTTGAGTTGAAAAAGTGGTTTTCGGCAAATATTTTCGCTTGACAACAATGGCGGCACGTCGCGGTCATTTTCAGTGATTGATAGTTGATTATGACAGCTATTTTGATAATCTATTTGATCGTTTTTACCAACAACGAAAATCACTCAGAAACCCACTGTTATTGAGAATAATGGGCATAAATACTAGACAGCTGGCCACAAATGTCCGTAAGTAAACGCGACTTGATCTAAAATATAAAAATTAGAAAAATACACGAAAATAATACAAATATGATCTTTATTTATGTATTTATAAACCATTAAAGTGAATATATGTCAGTAAAAATTATAAACTGGTACCCACTCCACGTGGTTTTGGTCAAAAGTAGTAGTCTAAAGGTTAATGCACCAGTAAAGGATTCGTGTCTCTTCAAGTTCAGCGTAGAAGTCATTTCATCGGATACACTAGTAGGAGTTTTCAAGAGGCCGAGCACTCTCAAACAATTTGATTGGTACCATCGTCTTTCTAATACATCACGTTCATCTAACGTTCGGCGCAAAAACCAGTTTAGCGAGCAACTGCGATCCTTCGTCATCCTGAACACGTATCTGTGTTCACCATTATGTTCTCTCGCTTTGCGTGAATTATTCTGAATGAATGTTTTATTTGTTTTGTTTAACAACACCACTAGAGCACATTGATTTATTAATCATCCCGCTATCAGATGTTAAATATTTGGTAATTTTGACATATAGTCTAAGAGAGGAAACCCGCCACATTTTTCCATTAGCAGCAACATCTCACAGACGTGATATCACATACTACGGCTGGAACGAGAAATAGCTCAATGGGCACATCGACGGGGATCGATCGCAAAATGACTGCGCATCAAGCGAGCGCTTTACCACTGGGCTATGTTCCGCTCCTAATGAATGTTTAACGACACTCGGCTGGTGTAAAACAATCTCATATCTTTCTTTTTAAACTATATAATACTATGTTCCGCCCAGAATGAATGTTTAACGACACTCGGCTGGTGTAAAACAATCTCATATCTTTCTTTTTAAACTATATAATACTATGTTCCGCCCAGAATGAATGTTTAACGACACTCGGCTGGTGTAAAACAATCTCATGTATTTCTTTTTAAACTATATAATACTATGTTCCGCCCAGAATGAATGTTTAACGACACTCGGCTGGTGTCAAACAATCTCATGTATTTCTTTTTAAACTATATAATACTATGTTCCGCCCAGAATGAATGTTTAACGACACTCGGCTGGTGTCAAACAATCTCATGTATTTCTTTTTAAACTATATAATACTATGTTCCGCCCAGAATGAATGTTTAACGACACTCGGCTGGTGTCAAACAATCTCATATATTTCTTTTTAAACTATATAATACTATGTTCCGCCCAGAATGAATGTTTAACGACACTCGGCTGGTGTAAAACAATCTCATATAATTTTTTTTAAACTATATAATACTATGAGAAATATGGTAACATAATACCCATATGTTGAAATCATATGTTGATTTGCATATAATTTGTTATGACATTAAAATTTGTAATAATATATCAATAAAACAGTGTAAGATAGTCACATCAATGAAAGACACAATAACGCATATCAAAAGCATACCCAAACCAAAATCTTTAAAAAAACAACAACTCTATGGTCAGACTATGGAAAAAGTGTATGACGCTGTAATAAATATAATTGAATATTGCACCCAGCTAACAACACAAAATGAAAGGCATATTTCAACACATTTTCCATCACAGATGCATATAGAACTCATTACATAATTGTTTCGAGTCAAAAAAGAATATGCTGTATTCGCTACTCTCAAGGAAGCCCACGACAATATCGCCACCCCTGAACCATGAAGAGGGACAACACAAAATCACATGATAATAAAATATAACGGGTGAGTGTGATAGGGTCCATCTTCAACTTATTGATATGACAAGAGTTATCAAATATTGGTGTAAACTTATTCAACTACCACTTTTCAGATTACCTTGTCAAAGTTATTTGATTTTAAAATCTTTACATGATGTTGGGTACATTAATTGGGCTACAAACGTGAAACAAATTTTATTTAATTATGGTTTTCGTTTTGTATGGATATTTCAGGAAGTAGGTAATATTGATTTGTTTATCTCATTGTTTAAACAGAGACTTTATGACAATTTACAGCAGCAATGGTTAGCTGATATAATATACTGAACAAAAAAAGAAACTTCCGATTTGTACATATAGTATTTGCTGTGTTAAAGAATTCATTGTGTAATGAAATTATATAGGTAGTATTAGCCTTGTATTATCAGGATTCATGAATTTTATCGATTATTTTTTATACTGTTAATCGTCGACAACGTGTTACAACACGTGGTCAAGACCGCTATATCATGAACACGCATTTGCGCAATAGATTCCAAACTGCCACTGCTACTGCTGCTAACACACCTGGGCTTCACAATAACTGAATCAGTGGGCAAACTGTTCGTAATCGTCTGCGGGAGAACGGTTTACATGCACGACGTCCTTACGTCGGATGCATTTTAACGCAACGTCATCGTCTAAATCGTCTTAATTGGGCACGTGTACACACTCGTTGGATACGGCGACGCTGGAATACCGTTCTTTTTTCGGATGAATCCCGATTTTCTTTACAACGTGGTGATGGCAGGGTGCGCGTCTACCGTTGGAGAAATGAACGCTATGCTGACTTGAACGAGATCGTTTCGGGGGTGGAGGTTCTGTCATGGTCTGGGCAGCCATTGCCCATGGTTATCGTTCACCACTAGTCGTCATTGATGGCAATTTAAATGCTCAACGTTACCGCGATGACATTCTCGCTCATCACGTCATTCCTCTGTTCCATAACAACGCCAACATCTCGATTTTTCAGCATGATAATGCCACCTCTCATACAGCTAGAGACACTGTAAATTTTCTTAGGACAAATAATATTGATTTCATTGATGACTAGCCCACTAAAAGTCCTGATCTCAACCCCATCGAGCATGCCTGAGATAGTCTGGACAGACAATTGAGGCGTCGTCCCTACCCACCCGCTAACGTCAACGAACTTCGTCAATCGCTCATTCAGGAATGGAACAATATTCCACAGGCAGAAATGAACACTAGTCAATTCTATGCGCCTGCGATGCACTGCAGTGGTCAGTTCAAGAGGTGGTCATACCAGTTATTAAGTGGGTGGGTTTTTTTTTAACCCCTACCACACTTGGTCAAAATTTCTCCCAGTTTCTGTTAACCTATGGCCATGATTTTTGCACCTGACGATGCATCATGGAACACTCTTTAAACGCATATATAACAATTATTCCCCCGGTTTGTTTTCATCAAATTATGTTCAAGCAAAGTTAGCGGAAGTTTCTTATTTTGTTCAGTATATATCTGCCTCATGTTATTATTACAAGCAATATAAATCTCTTTTGAATATCGCACGGTACTTGCAATTTAACTTTGCGGTACATGTCAAAAGGGCCCTGTCGAAGTTTAAATGCAATAACTTTGGATTAGCTGTAGACACTGGCAAATTTAACAATATAACCTATGAACAAAGATGGTGCCCATTTTGTAGAAATAATGATGAGGTTTTTTTATTGAAGACCAACTACATGTATTACTCGAGTGTGAAAGCTGATGTCATCTACAAATGAACTATTGCTGTACAATTTGTCATTGTTTTTATATCAGGTATCTGTAATAAGAAAGCTAAGTGATGAGGTTTTGTAACTTAACCACTTGTATGCGACAAAATATATATGTGGGTTTTTTTGTGTATTTTGGGCCTGTGGCCTTAATATTGAATATACTTGTTGTTGTTGTAAAAAGAAACAACAAGACAAAAAAAAAATACCCCCAAACAACGCCATAAACGTTGACTTTAAAGTGAAGGATGTTTTTGTTTTTGACTCTGGTCCGAGTCATTAGTGTCTATCACAGGCGCTTTAGACAGCTTCACAGGGCGTCACAAATGTGGGCAGAAGTAATAGAAACACTTATTATGGTAGAATGCACACATCAAATTGTAACGATTTGAACCTTTCATCGATTATTAATAAGACACGGACCCTTTTCATACGTACGACGCCAAACGCCTTTAACTTATGTCGGCATCAACTACTCATTATGCGATTTTTATTATTATTAACCATTCTAGTGTCGCATTAATAAGTATATCTGTCCTCAGCTATTTGCTGAGTTGCACATCTGTTTTTACTTGTGGGATTTGGCGCCGTGTGTGGTCCGACGGCGATACTAAAACCAATATTCCTGTGTGAATCTGCCTCATGACTCGTTAGACGTATCTCTGCATACTGCGACAACATCAACGGTGTCGGGATCCTCCCCAACAATGTGATCAGTCGGCATGCTTCCTGACCGCAGACCCGCGCCAGGGCTCGATGTAATCACAAACAGAACCTCGCAATCAGGGTCAGACATCACAGCTGAAAACAGGCCAGTAGAACTCGAGACAAAAACACAAACCACAAAAGGAGGGACAGATAAAAGGGTGACAAGACAATGCGAACCAGAGGTATTTTGCTGATTAGGGTTGGTTTCTCACAGCTCCAGCCCTAGGTACAAGAAGCAGCAGTGTTCGCGGCCCATTAGCCCCGATCATTAATCGATGCAGGTTCATCAGTATAGCGGTGGCCCAATAAGCAGATACACACACCTGTAAGTGATGTGTGCTCGTGATAACGTGTCGGTTAATCGAGACTGCACGGATGAATGGATTGTGTGACAAGTTCATTTCTAGAGATAAATACACGAAACGACACACAACACCTTCAATTTGTCTTTCATACCTTATCAATGGGCGCATAAAAACGCCCGCCATTGATTAAAAGCAGGGTGGAGCTAGAGGAAATTCGGGTTAGGAACTGGGGGTCTAGGATATTCAGAACAAAATGTAGTTCACAATACGGCGAACCATATCATTGATTTGCAAACAGTTTGTGCGGCTGCAGTATAACAAACCAAAAATGAAAAACCCCAAAACAAAACAAACACCTCCCCGCAAAAACCCCAACAAAAAACAAAACTACAGTATAATACAACAGACCTGGCAACTAGCATATTATATCATATTATACAGAATAGTACTAACATATTATATCATATTATACAGAATAGTACTAACATATTATATCATATTATACAGAATAGTACTAACATATTATATCATATTATACAGAATACTACTTCTACATATATTGAACTAAAGAGTTAGCTGTATTTATAAAATGCATAGGTTTTTGTTTTTGTTTTTGTTTTGTTTGTTTGTTGTTGTTGTTTTTAATTTAATACGCCTAGAGAAGTAAAAAAGAAAAAAGAAAGAAATGTTTTATTTAAAGGGACATTCCTGAGTTTTCTGCAAGTTTTAAGATGTTATCGACTAACAGAGACTTTTTCACGACTGTAATTTCATATCAAATATATTTTTCTGCATAAAATATTAGTGGCTGTATATTAAACGTGTTTCTAATCGTTCTAATATTTGTAAAAGGTTAAATTTCATTTTATTTCCTAAAAAGGATTTTTTCGTACGTACGAAATTATTTGAAGACAAAATCCAATTTGGGCTTCTTACAAATATTAAGACGACCAGAAACACATTGAATATATAGATACTGATATTCTAAACAAGAAAATATATTTAATATGTAAATTTAATCGTAGAAATGTTTTATTTGTCGGAAACATCTTACAATGGAGCAAAGTCGGGAATGTCCCTTTAACGACACACTCAACACATATTATTTACGGTTATATGGCGTCAGACATATGGGTAAGGACCACACAGATTTTGAGAGGAAACCCGCTGTCGCCACTACATGGGCTACTTTTTCCGATTAGCAGCAAGGGATCTTATATTTGCGCTTCCCACAGGCAGGATAGCACAAACCATGGCCTTTGTTGAACCAGTTATGGATCACTGGTCGGTGCAAGTGTTTTACACCTACCCACTGAGCCTTGTGCAGCATTCACCCAGGGTTTGGAGTCGGTATATGGATTAAAAATCCCATGCCTCGACTGGGATCCGAAC
Organism: Gigantopelta aegis; assembly: GCF_016097555.1. Classification (NCBI taxonomy): domain Eukaryota; kingdom Metazoa; phylum Mollusca; class Gastropoda; order Neomphalida; family Peltospiridae; genus Gigantopelta; species Gigantopelta aegis. The sequence continues at coordinate 75,958,443 of NC_054706.1, read as the reverse complement.
CCAGTACCTACCAGCCTGTAGACCGATGGCCCAACCACGACGCCAACCAGGCCGGTCCCTAGAGAAGTAAAGCATTGTTCCATATGGACATATTTTATTATATATAGTTTGCTTTCATTATCAAAATATGAACACTGAAAAAGATGGTTGGTGAAATCCACCACCCAAAGTGGTTTTGCATAGTGCAGAGTTTGTCTTTTCCTTTTACATTTTATCATCTCCCAGTTTCCATAGGTAAAACAAAAATGTGTTACTTGTTCGGAAGTGAGTAAAATAATACGCATTTTATGAGGTAAATGCAGAAGATTTTGTTTCAAACGAGAATATAGTTTTCAATACAATGCAGTGTGTAGACGTATGCAAGTTACATTGCCAAACCTATATATAGTTCTTTTTAGTCATGTCGTCACTTAACGCATAATTACCCAATACAAGTTCTTTAGTTTCGTTAACGCAAGTCAACCTTTTGAATTTATTAGTCTGATGCTTTGCATTTTTTAGTATGCATTCATAAAATCTGAATGACAAAACTTTTATCCGTGATCAATACCGTATCTCGGTACAATGCAGAGTCTAGTGGACATTTGACAAAATAGTGGTTGATTCCATGAATCTCTACCTAGCGTCTCGTCTACAGGAGGACAGCCACTCCCGGTGAAATCTTTACTGGACAGTATCATTTTGAACATCATAAAGAGGACTGCCACTCTCAGACTAGTTTACTGAATCAAAACTAACATCGGATAGAGCTCATTTGAATAAATACAGCTGTTATGATATGCGCTCATGAATCACTGTCAAAACAGTGATGTACCAGGTGTTGGCGAGTTGAACATATTCTGCCCACCCGGTGGCACCCGCCATGAGTACTGCCACCACAAACGATGAAAAAAGTAATAAATAAACAACAAACGTTTTACCAAAAAGGTGAAAACGTATGCATAAGTTAAAAATATGGAATAGCATCAGTATCGTTTTGGTAAGTGGTGCATTGTATTTAGTAGATATAACCTCCAAATGTCTGCCTTAAACCTTCATGAAAGCTGCCAGAATGATATGGCGTTGTTTGAAATCTACAATGAGCATTTCCTAAGTTATCTTGGAGGTTGTGATATGTAGACTCCAAATATTTAAACCGTTCAGTTTGTTTGTTGCCGAAACCCTTGATTCCTGAGCCATATCGAAATATACTGACAATGACGCTTTCAGAAGTTTTGAGTTGACAATCTATAGGCATATTTAAGTTCTTGTTCAATTTTTTTAGAAGAGTTAAATCTTTCTTAACTTGTGCTACTAGAGTGTTTATTTTATTTATTCTTTCTTTTCTTTCTTTCTTTCTTTCTTTTTCTTTCTTTCTTTCTTTCTTTCTTTATTTTGTATGATAAAATTCAATGGATTTTACAGTTGTCTACTCTACCTATTTTTTATTATTTTAAATATAATAAGAATAAAAATAATAGTAATGATGATGATAATAACGATAATATGTAGCTAATAAATTACGTTATTGACTGAACGATGATGTATTCGGTGATACGTATTCTGTGATAGTAATTCTATAAGGTGGCACACCCGTCTACTTGGGTGGCGAGCGGCGGAACAATTTAATCAGCGATATTTCAACTTCAAACAAAGTTTATTTTACGATTGACTTACAGTCTGCCCATAGTAAGAAGGGTTATGATCACTGATAGCCAGATATCTCTCCATGAAGAAAGGTGTTTCAAACTTAAAATTTAAATATAATATTCTTCAAGTCGGTGTACATTTTGTCAGCCTCAAACAAAATACACGTACATTTGCTTATACTGCGTTAATGAATGCTATGTCAGCAATATATGTTTTTCTTTAGATCCCATTTCGAGTCTTCTTTTTATTACAAGTAATATTATGTATTTTTCAGTATACAGCGTGTTAAGAGTCTATCAAATTGTTCTGTGGGTGATTTGTAAAAATTTTAAGTGAAATCATATGTATGTTCGGTTGTTTGAATTTTGATTTCTTTGGAATTCAGCAGCGAATATTTGTATTTACTCTCCTCCAATAATTATTGGTATCAGTGATATTTCTCTATTGCAATAGCACCTGAAATCACCCGAAATCACCCATGAAGCCAGCTCCTATAAAACAAGGGAGGTTGAAATACATGAAATCTAAATACTGGCAACCGTAATCCTGTTCGAGTTATTTCCCTTTCATTAAGTGTTCTTATATATATTAATATTATATACATGTAACTGTTTCGTAAACATGTAATGGCATTTTCTGATATATCGTCTCTTAATGTAAGTTTTAGCATTCAGATTTCCTCTCCCTTAAATACATTTAACATATCTGGATACATAGAACTGGATACTGCGCTCAACAACAGACTTAAAATAGCAAAAATAAGTGGTTTTAACATCATAACAGTTGCGGGTTTTTAAAAATGTTTTTTCTTGCCTTTTTTATTTTAGATACTTCTAGGTAAACGAGTTTTCCAAACGATGCATGAGATAATAACATATATCTTTATGGCTGTCGTTTTGTCATTTCAATATCGTTGTCTGTTGTTACTTGTGATATTAATGTCACAAGAAAAGGTAATACAAGCAAACAGCTTTATGTTAACATTTTAGGTTAGCCGGAGAACTGTAATCCGATACTAAATTGTTTTAAGTTTTCATGTATAAAATTGTACATGCACTATTCACTTGCATACATTTAAATGTGTGTTCTATGCATTCTTTGAAAACGAATGCCATAATTGTGACATAAATATGTCACTGCTGCTTTTATAAAATAATGTTAGGTTGTAACCGACATTTTCAAAACAGTATAAACTGACCATAGAAATGTTGATTGACCCTACCTTAAGCCAGAGCACATCATTGTGTTATTATGTAAGTGACAGCGACTGATATATGTTGTATTTACTCATAAAACGGCCGGAACGTAGCCCAGTAGTAAAGCGCTCGCCTGATGCGCGGTCGCTCTAGGATCTATTTCCGTCGGTGGACCCATTGGGCTATTTCTCGTTCCATCCGGTGCACCACGACTGGTATATCAAAGGCCGTGGTATGTGCTATCCTGTCTGTGGGATAGTGCATATAAAATATCCCTTGCTACTAGTGGAAACATGTAGCGGGTTTCCTCTCTTAGATTATATATTAAAATTACAAAATGTTTGACCTCCAATAGCCAATGTGCTCTAGTGGTGTCGTTATACAAAACAAACTTTAATTTTAGTCATAAAAGAAATTCAGAACTAATGATTTCAAAACACTAGTTTCTTTAAATACTAAGAGGGCCATCCCACTTGTAATCACCAAAGAAAGATTAAAAATGATCTTTGTGTGTTTATGCCATTTTGTTGAACCAAGTGAACGAACAATGCTAATGCGGTGTTTTCCGTAACGTGCAACATAATTTCATGAATTTAAACTGTTATGATGGTATGTTGTACACATTACTTTATATGTATTCATATAAAATTAACTTAGTAACCTCACACATAGGCAGAGAAAGCAACTAACGGGGTAGAGAGAGAGAGAGAGGTGAAAAGAGAAATATAGAAACAGATACTAACATACAGTTAAAGACAGACAGTAAAATGCAGAAAACAACAACAATACAAATAGAGACTGTTGAAGGGACATTCCTGAGTTTGCTGCAATTTTAAAGATGTTATCGACTATCAGAGACTTTCAATGATTGTAATTACATATCAAATATATATATCTGTATACAATATTAGTGGCTGTATATTAAACGTGTTTCTGATCGTTCTAATATTTGTACTAGGTTAATTTAATTTGATTTCTCAAGAAGAAAAATTCGTACGTACGAAATTATTTGAAGACCAAATCCAGTTTGGGCTTTTTACACATATTAAGACGACCAGAAACACATTGAATATACAGACACTGATATTCTGAACAAGAAAATATTTTAATATGTAAGTTTCACCGTAGAACTATTTTATTAGTCGGAAACATCTTACAATGGAGCAAACTCAGGAATGTCCCTTTAAAGGGACTATCCTGAGTTTTCAGTCCTTAAAAATCATTTTGTTTGGCCGTTGGAAGAAATAGAAAATTCGTCCGTATTGTATTTGTCGAAAAACCTTTTAATATGGCTAGAAACTTAGACAAGTCCTTTCAATAAGACAATCATAAATTATCTATTAATAAGTACATAGTATGCGTGTTTAACTACATTCAGCGTCAGCTATTACAGATCTATTAATTCTCGAAATACACAATCTCATCAAAAGAACTCACAATCAATAAACAACTCAATATTACGTCGTATATGTATTAGTTTAAAATATGTATAAATAGTAAAAAAAAAAAGGAACATGAATACATTTTACAAATTTCAGCTGTAACAAATATCAAACGACCATAAACAGTACTACAGCTGTATTCCGTTATATATTGATGGCAAGACATGATGGATCACATAAATATTAATAGCAATCAAAACCGTAATCCACAGTGCCGGAAGAATAACAGTGCTACTGATATCCAGTCCCACACTGCTGACATTCAAAGCCTACTGATATCCAGTCCCACACTGCTGACATTCAAAGCCACAGTGCCAGAAGAATAACAGTGCTACTGATATCCAGTCCCACACTGCTGACATTCAAAGCCACAGTGCCAGAAGAATAACAGTGCTACTGATATCCAGTCCCACACTGCTGACATTCAAAGCCTACTGATATCCAGTCCCACACTGCTGACATTCAAAGCCACAGTGCCAGAAGAATAACAGTGCTACTGATATCCAGTCCCACACTGCAGACATTCAAAGCCTACTGATATCCAGTCCCACACTGCTGACATTCAAAGCCACAGTGCCAGAAGAATAACAGTGCTACTGATATCCAGTCCCACACTGCTGACATTCAAAGCCTACTGATATCCAGTCCCACACTGCTGACATTCAAAGCCACAGTGCCAGAAGAATAACAGTGCTACTGATATCCAGTCCCACACTGCTGACATTCAAAACCACATTACACATTTGTATGTTATACAGACGCTAGTTATAAATCGCATTTTGATGTATAATACCAGATTTTACCTTATTTAATTCTATATTACTGGAGTTTCAGATTCTGTTTTAGTTTCAACACTAAATTATGATTAGGAAGCAATCAATGAGTTTCCATCATCTGTGTTCTCTGTTGATAAATGTTACTATAGTACAGTTAATATCATAATATACCTGAATATACTCACATTTAAGGTACAGTTAATATTATAATATACCTGAATATACCCACATTTGATAGCATGCTAAAAGCTCAGAATAATGTAATACACACAGCTACAGATAAACTATTAAAATGAATACAATGTCATGGTAATGAGAAATATATCTGACGAATGGAGATCTGTGTCCACAGGTCATCCTCAGTGGCTGTAGATCTGTTTGACACTTTTAATAGACCGCACTAGATCATCTGGAATATCCTGGGATAACAGAACGTAAATTTATTAGTGAGGAAAACATTCATATGACGGCCGTCAAACTATCATCAATATTAATCAAGGAACACAAATTGCAAACGTTTTCACGATCTAGTCACTGTTAATAGTCTAAAATGATTCTTACAATTCAGACCAAGCAACTAACTATACAACGGAAAATATCATTCATACTAAGCCGCAAGGGGTACCTTTGAGTTGTGTACACGAATAAATAATATAATATAATATATATATATATATATATATATATATATATATATATATATATATATATATATATATATATATATATATATATATATATATATATACATATACATATGGAAACTCTCAAATATTAAAAGTAATTATTTTTTGTGTATTTTTTTGTTTGTCTGGTTTTTACTGCTCATTACTTACTGGTGTAATGCTTTTTGCTGGTGGTTGAGATATTTTAAATGTTTATTATGTGATGATAATAAATTGCATATTAATTTAGTTCGAATACATTATCCATTATTGGGATAATTCTCTTTACGGAATTTTCTTCATAATTATGTTAAAAGTTGTTGCCACTTTTTTCTGGTATAACCAAACGGTTGTGTTAATGTTAACTACACCACGGTGTAAAACGCACCTCGTCATTAGCGCCCTGTCGCCTGCACGGGAAGGTTGGTTTAGCCAACAACTCTGGCTGGGCAATACCTGGCTGGAAGTCCGTGATGAAATACACGATGTCGGTCTTACCTGAAATATTGAACATTAAATACTAAATCTATATATATATATATATCTGCCTTCATTATTCTTTAACCGGCCTCGGTGGCGTTGTGGTTAGCCATCGGTCTACAGGCCGGTAGGTACTGGGTTCGGATCCCAGTCGAGGCATGGGTTTTTTAATCCAGATACCGACTCCAAACCCTGAGTGAGTGCTTCGCAAGGCTCAATGGGTAGGTGTAAACCATTTGCACCGACCAGTGATCCATAACTGGTTTAACAAAGGCCATGGTTTGTGCTACCCTGCCTGTGGGAAGCGCAAATAAAAGATCTCTTGCTGCCTGTCGTAAAAGAGTAGCCTATGTGGCGACAGAGGATTTCCTCTCAAAATCTGTGTGGTCCTTAACCATATGTCTGACGCCATATAACCGTAAATAAAATGTGCTGAGTGCGTCGTTATATAAAACATTTCTTTCTTTCATTATTCTTTACGTGAATGGTAAACAACGCTTACGTCCCTTCCATTGTTCTTTACGTAGTCGACAGTATTGAGTTACCTCCCTACATATTTCTTAAGTACTAGATAGGCCAGTCAATACGCACCTCCCTTCATTGTTCCATACGAAGCCTCGATTACCGGGATACATCCGGGGTCTGTTACCGCCAGTTTGACGATGTTGTCGGTACCGGGCTTCAGATACTCCCACACGTTGATGTGAAGCGCGTTGTTGCCGAACCCAAGATAGGACGACGTCAAGAGCTTGGAACTCGCTAAAATCAACATGTATCCATCATACTTATAGTCTGTGTTACAGGGAATGCCTTTTTCATATTATGGAATTTACAAAAAGTTATTTAAATCTGAGCTGATTGATTTGTAAATTGCACACAACAATATTTTTTGTTTTTGTTATTTCCAAAACACTTTTAATTTTCATCTTACGTCTAACCAAACTAACACTATTTACAAAACACATTTTTATAGAATGATGGAACGAACTATAGTTCTACATACAACATAATTAAACAACGAGGCAGTTTGGCAGCTGTTATTCATGTATTAGTTGTGTATATTTACCAAGTAGTTACATAGAAGCTATTTATGGTAATTTTCGAATATGAAAAAGTCTATATATAATATACATATTTCCTAATGTTTGACAATCTCTTTCGCTTTTTGTTATTATATTTCGAAAACACGTGACGCCGTGATATATTTGTTCCGATGGATCTTTTGCAGAAAATGTACTTGACCATGGACTTTTACAAAGAAATATAAATCAATATTAGCCTTTATTTCATTGTTAAATTAATAATTGTTTAATACTCCCCGAACACCCCCAACCCCCACCCACCCCACCCGTAAATTATGATCTGGATCCGTCCCTTAAAATGTAGAAATCATCTTCACTATGAGAATCTTTTTAATTTTTAAAATTGTTTTTAAAACTAAATTCCTTTTTTATATAAATAAAGTTTTCCTTTGATTTATTTATTGATTCATACCTGGAACACACGGTTCTCTCATGTGTTCCGTGACGTCAGATTCAATGCAGGTCCCGTCACTCAGGGTGACATACTGCGTTTTCTGTAACACAACAAATGTAGAAGAAAAAAACACACGATTATTTCCCCTGCTTCAGTAATTTGCGGTTGGTGCAGTTTTGCTATAACAATATATTTATTACCATTTAGACGGGAAAAAGCCCTCTGGTCTCTTTGGCTTAATGATTAAGTCATTGGCTTTATGGTTACGGATTCCACACACACAGAGAGAGGTAGAAATCAGTGGGTAGGTGTCAGGCCACTACACTCACTTCTCTTTCACTAACCAATGAGACAACTAACCATTAATCCATTGTCCTAGACACACAGCCCAGATTAATGAGGTGTATGCCCATGACAACGTACTTGAACTTTAATAGTACATAAGCACGAATCACATTATGATATGTAGAAAAACTGCGGAATCGGGTATGTGCTGTGGACACAGACATACCGTTGACAGCTACACTGATTACTCTCATTGGTTTGTTTTGTATAACGTTACCACTAAAGAAAATGTTGATTAATCAATCATCGCCTATTGGATATCAAACATTTGATCATTCTGCTACACTCTTCAGAGGACATCCGCTACATATGCAGTTGATTTTTAATACATATTTTCCCTACATACAGAATAACACATGTAACGGCCTTTGATATACCAGTCGTAGGGCACTGATTGGGACGGGGTAAATCAAGGTGTTCCGGCGAGGGGTTTGATCGTACGACCCAAGAGGCTCAAGCCTGTTTTGATTATTTTTGGTACACAAACACACTGTGTTGTAGTCGATGGTGACGTTCGTTACGCGCATGCTCTTGTCTGGTTGCACTAGATGAGACTGCATTCCCAGAATTCCGTTGTACCAGTCGTAGGCTATCAGGTTGTATCCCTAAATGAAACAAATATAATATTATACTAACATTAACACATCATTGTTTCATGAAAGGAGTGAAAAGAACTAAATTATTTAAAATACAGTTCAGTGTGTTTATTCAGAGCAAGCTGTTACAGAGCACGCCTGTTCTGATAACGCCAGCTCTGTCGTCCAGGACATGAAAAACAGAACAAGTTAAGCCCAGTTTATTATTTGAAAGTGTGAAAAATATATGTAAAATGTTAAGAATCTGAAAATACGCACACACGGGCCTAGCTTGAGATTTTCAGGTGGTACGCAGATTTTTTCGGCGACGGACTAAAACGCTACTGGCTGTGCGTTTACATCATATATTTTAATTAAAAACAAATATTTGTAATCTCAGGTGGTACGCAGCTGTGTACCTGCGTGTATGGAAGCTAGGCCCCTGGCACGTATGAAGTATACATGTGCGTACATAATGTGTGTGTATAATGCGTGTATATCATCCTTGTATGTGTACAACCCGCATGTATGTCCCTGTGTGCGTGCGTATGTGTGTGCGTGGAAATGGGTGGGTGGGTGCGTGAAGAAATAGATAGATAGGTGGGTGGATAAATAGATAGATGGGTGGCTGTATGGTGGATGAATTGATCGATAAATCAACAGATGGATGTGTGTACATATGTACGGACGTGCGTGTGTTTCTATGTATGTGAGTACTTACATCGAGGACGACTGGCGATCCATCATTTTTTACGACTCCACCAATCTCTCCCATAGTGGCCTGGAATCTGTGGTCTACACAGCAAGTGGTCGGTGTACGGGGTGCGGCGTACACACACAAGAACGACAGACACACGGACAGCAATACACGCTGTGGAATCATGGTGAACAAACGAAAATGGTGTGCCTGCTATTTCAACACTACCCGCGACACGTCTGGAGTGTTATTAAGTACAGTACGCATTGACCTATATAAATACTGTTACTTAAGTCACTTTCAGGGCGGTTCTAGCCATACCCTCGTCACTAACATCTGTCAGAAATGGTATTATATACTGATGGAAAGAAATAAGGGACAACAACCAACATTAACAGCAAAGAATGGATGCAACCAAATTCCGGCTCAACCATGATGTCATGAAGTCAACCATGATGTCATGAAGTCAACCATGATGTCATGAAGTCAACCATGTTACCGTAATTCCTTCCCTCAGTGTAATTAGGGGCGGGACATAGCCCAGTGGTAAAGCGCTCGCCTGCTACGTGGTCGGTCTGGGACAGATTCCCGTCGGTGGCCTATTTCTCGTTCCAGCCAGTGCACCACGACTGGCATATCAAAGGCCGTGGTATGTGCTATCCTGTCTGTGGGATGGTGCATATAAAAGATCTCTTGCTATTAATGGAACGATGTATTGGGTTTCCTCTCTAAGACTATATGCCAAAATTAGCAAATGTTTGATATCCAATAGCCGATGATTAATAAATCAATGTGCTCTAGTGGTGTCGTTATACAAAAATAAACACACTCAGTGTAATTAGATTGTTTTGAGTTGTAGTTGTTGCATTGGAAATATAACCTCTTTTGGTTAGCTGCTACATTTTATATGTCAATATAATTTGGTTAATTATATTAGAAATATGAAACTATTGAATATTTATTTATTATAGGATGAAAATAGCCTACTTTGTATAGGCGATATGTTAAAGCGACAGACCCTAGTTTTTAAACACTACGACGTATTTTTCACTATTAAAGCCGGGGGTCTTTTTGACAATATAAATTAGAAGTGCTAACATTATATTATTTAGAATATTGATTTTCGTACACCTGCAGTGATTCTGGTCATCCAGGTGTTTGTAATATCCCGAAATGTATTTCTCATAATTCTCAAAACGCTCGTTTGTCCGAGACGTAATGATTAATGAGACAAGCTTTAGTTATTTTAGACAGTATTTCCTGTTTAAACATCACCGACTTTAGCTTCTCTCTGTTATAACCTTATCTAACTGTGTGTTGCAGGTTTGTAGATCAACTTAACTTAAGTATCCATGTTCACGGGCTGAAACTAGGGTCTGCACCTTTAAGAAGGTGAAGCCATTTTTATTAGTTGTATTTTGATCAGCTGTTATATTGAGAATATAAAGTTATGTTAGTTAGTTTGGTTAAAAAACTTATTCAATCCAGTGAACAATATCGTGATATGTAGTGAAGGTCATATGACAAATACCTTGGTCCTTTCTATAGGAGTAGGCTAGTTGATAATAGCGGGTTTCTTCTTCCAATATCTGGTGTCAAAGCAACCATATGAGAGACACCTAACAGTCGTTATTTGATGTTTGTCATTTGATGACCTCTGTTACAGTAACAGAAGTTTTCAACTGGGACAGCACCGCCTCCACCCCCACCCCCACCCCCCACAAGTGTACCCGCTCCTCACAATGTAGCTATGTATCCTAAAACAAATTGCCTATGGTGTTTTGATAACAGGAACGAATTCCCTCAGTGGACCAATTCTATGATTGATCACCAACCCCGCCCCCCCCCCCCCCCCCCCCCCCCCCCCCCCCCCCCCACACACCGTCCTAACCAGTATTCCACAGCTGTTAAATTAAACGCCATGGTATGTGCTGTTCTCTCTGTAGGGTGGTACATATAAAATATCCCTTGCTGCTAATGAGAAAATATAGCAAGACTATACATCAGAATTGCCAAATGTTTCATATCCAATAGCCGACGATTAAAAAACCAATATGCTGTAGTTGTTAAACAAAACAAACTTTAATAGAAAATATTCTGTCCGCCGAGAGTTAGTTCCTGCCTTGTGACAACGCGTTCGCTGACGTGTGCGTGGATCTAGGCAACACAGAGATAAGATATTTTGACGATGCTGAAATTTAAATGGGTATGTTTCTTCTGATCCAGGCATAGCGGTTAACATCAAACAGTGGAGAAACATGGGTGGGAGAGCGATGCGGTGATAAATGAGCAAGCTTAATATAGCAAAGTCATTGTCATGTGAGTCTGGTGGTGGGGGTGGACTATCAGGTGCGTGTTCTAAGGGGATATTCGGGGGGGGGGGGGGGGGTAACCGGGTGTGTGGACCAAGCAAAGTTCCTTTTCAAAATATATTTTCTGTGTGAGCATGACATGACACTCCCTAGAACATTCGCTCACCATAGTCTATAACCCCCCCCCCCCCCCCCCCCCGCCGAAGAGTATAAAATATAGTTTCCCAGTAATGAAAGCCATAGTTTCAAAATATAATGGGCGTGTTCTAGACACCGTTTCGAGGTAATGCAGAATGATCAATACTAATTACTTTCGTTGGACATGATACGACAGGGGGCAGGACGTAGCCAAGTGGTAAAGTGCTCGCCTGATGCGCTATCGGTATGGGATCGATCGCAGTTGGTGGGCCCATTGAGCTATTTCTCGTTCTAGCCTGTGCACCACGACTGGTATATCAAAGGCCGTGGTATGTGCTATCTTGTCTGTGGGATGGATTGTGCATATAAAAGAGCCCTTATTACTAATGGAAAATGTAGCGGAAAACCCCCAAATCAGTTGAATGAATTCTCCGAGGTGGTTCGATCCTGCGACTCGAGCAGCTCAATCGAGCACTCAACCGACTGAGCTGAATCCCGCCCCGATTAGTATACACAGACAAACAAGTTCAGCAGTTTGATACTACTGTGTTGGACTTTACAGGGGCGGCATTTAGCTCAGTCGGTTAGGTGCTCGCTTCAGGTGCTTACGTCTCAAGATCAAACCACCTCGGGGGATTCATTCAACTGATTGGTTTCTCGTTCTAACCAGTGCACCACAACTGGCTAAAGGCCGTGGTATGTGTTTTCCTGTCTGTGTGAAAGTGCATATAAAAGATCAGCTGCTTTAGGAAAACTGTGGCGGGTTTCCTTTAATGACTATGAGTTAGATTTACTAAATGTTTGACGTCCAATAACCGAGGATTAATTAATCAATGTGCTCTAGTGGTATCGTTAAACAAAACAAACTATAACTCTTTGGACTTTAAAAGAAAGCTACATTCAATGACGTGGCAGTTACACATTACATTTTGTATTTGAAAATCTACTGTTACTTATGGTAGTATTAAACCAAATTACTTCCGGCTGGGTCAAAGTTCGAGGTGTACCCAACGTTTGATAAAGAAGTTGACACCACAAGTCCTGTGATTGATGATAATTATGAGTATGTTGGTTGTAAACAAAATTAGTTTCATCTGGACAAAAAAAAAATGTATGCAATTTTATTTCATCTAATATCACTGTGTCATGTAGCCTTGTGCTTGAAACATGTATGGGGTACCTGTAAAAAAGTACTCAAAATTTTTTCAAAGCTAGATGTGTTGTAAAAACATCTGGTTTTATCGAAAATGGGCCATGAAAGGTACCATTTCTTCAGTTAATACTTTGAGGTAGGGGTTCTAGTACTGATATTTATGGGTCATAGTTTGGTTGATATATTGCATATCGTGTTTTGAAACACAAACGTTAACATGGTCGCCTACGGGATTTTATTTGGTATAGTACAACCTCATACTGAGAATAAATTTCTCGTTCCAGACAGTGTCCCACAACTGGTGTAACAAAGGCCGTGGTATGTACTATCCTGTATGGTTAATATAAAAGATCCCTTGCGACAGCGGGTTCCCTCTCTCAATATCTGTGTGGTTCTTAACCATATGTCTGACGCTATATAACCGTAAATAAAATGTGTTGAGTGCGTCGTTAAATAAAACATTTCCTTCCTTCCTTATAGTGACAGTAACAACTGAAAATTGGGTGCTGCGTTTTTATCGGAGTTCGGCATTTTGCAGATCGAGAACCGTAGCTGCCATAGGGAAATAGTGCATTACTTATTAAGACCGTCTCTCTGACTGACTGACCCAAGTTAAACGGAGAGAAGTCAGATGAAGAGTAAACCGAGTTTCAGTCTGAACATTTTATTCCAGTTCGACCTGTACAAGAAAGTACTTCCCATGCACGTTATTGAAACAGGTTCGTTATCGTTCGTACAACTCGGTTTGCTTGCTCGGGAATATCCTGCAAAGAAAACGAGACATATTACACTAACTGCATAAGCAATATGTTTTATATAAATAAACATTTAATATATTTAGTGTTTTCGTAAACTTAGAATCTCACCGTGCAACCGTTAAATATGAAACATATTTAAGAATTGAACGCTATATTTTTTACGTTCATGCGATGATAAACACCAAAACCGTTTTACACACTATGAATGGCGTAATTCCAAATGCATTAATAGTGCCATTATGTAAAAAAAAAAAAAAAATTAAATATAAAAAATCGAATGATTTACAACTGTATTAATACACAAATAAAGGCAATTCCCTTAGAATGTTACATTCATTATAATGATTTACATAAGCTTTTATAAATTTTAATTTTCTGAATCAAATATGGATAGAAAGTTATACAATTTAAAATAACTGAACATCAACTGATAACACAAACAGTTTTTTTGTGGGGGTTTTTCAAAAATATCAAACGGCAATTAATCAAGAATTGAACGATTTATATACTTAAATGAAAGATTTGTTGTAAAGCGGTTAAAGTATGAATTTTGAACTAATTTACATAAGGGAGAGCGTCAAATTATTTAGAAGATGTATCAATTACTATATTAAAATTGCAGTTGTCAAAAGTTGAATTAGTGAAAAGTGAATGTGAAGACTGATTTGAAAGGGATAAAGTGGTTTCTGCGTGTGTGTGGATTTCAGAGATGGATTTCAGAGATAGTTTGTGATTGTGTGATATTATTCTCGGAAAGGACAGGTCGCGTAATTGTGCACGAAGGCGTATGTATTTGCGCGCGTGTAAGTTGTCGATTTGGTGTTTTTGTCAAATGTGACAGAGCTGCGCTCATATCTCTCTTTTGATTTGTTGAGCATTCTCTTCTATAACTTCTAATAGAAACTTCTAATAGAAGCTTAATTTTTGTGGACTGTCATATACATTATGAGTCTCAGTTCAAAACCGGAGTCGTTTAAAGCCTGAATTGCGGTGTCTTAATGTAAAGTCTCCAAAACTTTCGTGTCTGTCATCCAAAATTGTGATTGTCGTCTGTTAGTTTGACACTGTCACTCACAGTGCAGACGATGTTGGGATAAAAATAAAGACGGTTGAATCCTCGGGGATTCCGTCTTTGACATAATTGATAAAAAGTAGTTTCGGTAATAACATTCTGTTTTTATTTGTTTACCGAAAAAGTGCAGTTTTCACGTTTATGGAAGAATGAACGTTGGTTTTGTAGATCACGTGATAGCATTGTAACCAATCCAGACGCCTATTACAAAACAGTAATTATAAAATGGAATTATTTCTAAATATACGTTAATATCACATTTTGGAACATGTTACTGGGCTTAAAACTTAAACGGCAAATATGGTTCAGTATAGAATTATTGATGTCTCCTTGAGGAGGATGGTACACAATAAGGATACAAATAATAAAAAGTTAATAATGATGATGGTTATGATGATGACGACGACGACGATGATGGTGGTGGTAACGGTAGTGGTGGTGATAATGATTACTCTGGTGGTGATGACGATGACAATGATGATGATTACGTGAGACGACTACGATGACTGATGATGATCATGAAGGTGATGATGATGAATATGACGACGATGATGATAATGATGATGCTATTTATGACGCTGATGATGAGGCATTATGGTGTACCCACACTTTGCATTCCCGGGTTACAGATATGTGGAATATCGAAGACATCTCGGCGACGAATTCTCGGGTGATAATTGTTAAAGACGTAAACGACATCAAACTTTGCTCCATCTGCAACATAAAACCAACAACAGAACATTTAGTACCTCAGATCATTGTTTACGTGGCGGGGCGGGACGTAGCCCAGTGGTAAAGAGCTCGCTTGATGCGTGGTCAGTCTGGGATCGATCCCGGCCGGTGGGCTAATTGTGCTATTTCTCGTTCCAGCCAATGCACCACGACTGGTATATCAAAGGCAGTGATATGTTTTATCCTGTCTGTGGGATGGTGCATATAAAAGATCCCTTGCTACTAATAGAAAAATGTAGAGGGTTTCCTCTCTAAAACTATAAGTCAAAATTACCAAATGTTTGACAGCCAATAGCCGATGATTAATAAATCAATGTGCTCTAGTGGTGTAGTTAAACAAAACAAACACATTTTAATTTGATGCAACATACTGATAATATGACCCCACATGGGGGATGATTACCCGACATGCACTAAAGGTTCCGTGTACCCCAGGCTCGGGTGATACCGAGATAGCTCAACTGACAGCAAGCGTGGAGCACAGACCTGTCAAGTAGTCCCATACCGAAATGTATATTCTATAGCTTCACCATTCATCTCATCATCATCGATGTTTGTAATGTTCAACAAAAAAATGTCTTTGTCTCTGAGTTAAATGTGGCGTTTTTAAAATAATAAAAATAAATAAATAAATGTACTCTAGTGTTGTCGTTAAACAAAACAAACTTTTTTTATACACCAAAGCAGAAATTGCGAGTCTTACTGTGATCGGCGTATCCGTAGGTGGCCTCCAAGACCGGGGTGCAGCCGCCCTGTGTGACCGCCATCCTCTTGGTGATGTTCGGGTGGGACGCCTTCTTTATCTCCCAGTTGTACAGGGGCAGGTGACTGGCCCCGTAACCCATGTACGTTGAGCCGAGGAACTTGGCGTCATCTGTACGAAACGAACGCTCAATTAGAAATACTCACAGTTGTAATGCGTGCATTGTATTCATCATTATCAATCCCCATCATCCAATTATAAATTAATACGGGCGAATTATTCTTTGTTATGCAGTAAGAAAGTAACATGGGCAACGAAACGGCATTTCTTCGATAACAGTTAAAATAAATTGTGGAGAAAAAAAGAGTCATGGTTGGTTGGCGTAAATTAAGGCTGAAGGCTGACTTGTCTTATCTTAGTGAAATTAAATGTGGGTTGGGGGTGGGAAGGAGGAGAGGGCAATGGAAGCAAGAAGTGGTAGTGGAGAAAAAGAGGAATGAGAGGAGATATAAGAATAAGGGAGAGAAGACAAGAAACACAGCGGAATTGGAGGCAGTCAGGTGGCAGAGCAACGGGAAGTGGGAAGGCAGGAGGTAGGGAGGAGAAAATCGAATGAAATATTTGAAAACACAAAGTGTCAATATAGAGACTCGGTTCAAAACTAATATAACTGTATTAATATACAGCAGTTTTTAAATTGCAACGGGGCTAATGGCGCACTCAGGGACTAATAGTCCACACAAGAAAAATGGACCCAGCAAATATAATATGTATAAACACACAGTGTCAATTGGTAGGATTCGAACTCACTGCTCTGATTCACATGACATTATATAGCCCGTGACCGTAACCACTTGGTCAGGCAGGTCTTCCCCAAAACATGGACGCTCAATTGCTTAAGAAAGCATTTTGGCAGGACGCGAAAGATCGAACTATGATGGAAATGAAAGGAGAGAAGGAAGAGGAAGGGGAAGAGGAAGTGAATGATATAGAGGGGGTGGGAAATAGGGAGTGTGGGGTGTGGAAAGAGGTAGGTGACTATGAAAGGACGGGACGAAAGAAAGCAGTCGAAGGAAAGGTGATGGATGGAAAAGAATTTACCTTCAGATCCCAATCATTTGTTGTTTTGTTTCACGTACCTGGTATACAGGGCTCCCTGAAGGTCGTGCCCGGTGGGATGGCAGTGACGTTACAGCTCCCAGAACCGGATATGTAGGTCTTGTTCTGAACATCAGACACAATCAACATTACGTCATTGCCACACCAACTATCCCCCCACACTCACCACCACCACCACCAAATCCGTTCAACAACAATACTAACAATAACATTCTTCGGGCAATTTATTTTAGTTTCTGTGGGGTTTTTTCATTGGTCCTTAGTTCAATGTATGTAAGAATTCACCGAACAACTTGGTTTCCATAAAATATGTTGCAGGTCTCCGACTGACGCAGACCATTTAAAACTGTTTTGGGGAACACACTTTGCTTCGAATTTGCGCACATTTGTCTCCATCAAGTTACTGTATTTATATATGTTTAAAAATATATTATTAAATTGTATTATGTTCATTAACTTTATTGTATTTATATCTCCCAACAGAATTTCGTATATATGCATGTAGTTGCTAAAATTGATCGCAGAGGGGCATGTTTTTGTTTTTGTTTTTTTTGTGGGGTTTTTGTGGGGTTTTTTTTTTTTTTGGGGGGGGGGGGGGGGGGGGGGGGGGGGGGGGTTTGGTTTTGTTTAGTTTTTTTTCGACAAAACCTAAAATACCGATAAACTAGTCATATCACCGTGAAGAAAATGTAATTGTTTTAATCTGACTTACCTTCGTGAAGTCGTAAAGAATGTGGGTCACTTTCATTGTCCCGTCGTCCTGGCGTGTGTGAAACAGTATTGCCATCTTTCTCACGTAGTAATCGTAGTGAAGTATGTTAAAACCCTGTAACAGTGATCTTATCATAACATGTTGATATTAATCATGGTGAAATGTGCTGTAACCCTGTAACAGTGATCTTATCATAACATGTTGATATTAATCATAGTGAAATATGTTGTAACCCTGTAACAGTGATCACAGTATAGAATGTTGATATTAATCATAGTGCAGTATGTTGTAACCATGTAACAGTGATCACAGTATAGAATGTTGATATTAATCATGTTGGAATATGTTGTAACCCTGTAACAGTGATCACAGTATAGAATGTTGATATTAATAATAGTGCAGTATGTTGTAACCCTGTAACAGTGATCACAATATATAATGTTGATATTAATCAACGTGGAATATGTTTGAACCCTATAACATATATATCAGAGTAGAATGTTTATATCAATCATAGCGGATCATATTATATCAGAGTAGAATGTTTATATTAATCATAGCGGATCATATTATATCAGAGTAGAATGTTTATATTAATCATAGCGGATCATATTATATCAGAGTAGAATGTTTATATTAATCATAGCGGATCATATTATATCAGAGTAGAATGTTTATATTAACCATAGCGAATCATATTATATCAGAGTAATTGTAGAAGTAAAATAAAATATTTATATGGATCATCGCTGATGTCGTTATATTATCGTTAGGTAATAGTTATAAAATATAATATTAATATTAACACTAGAGGAGAAAATAATGTAATACTTATCTGTATAGAGAATACTGACTGTTAATCATAGTGGAGTATATGTTGTAACCATGTAAAGGTTATCAAACTATAAGGCATATATATACTAATCACAGCAGAGTAGATGTATCCCGGTATGAGTTATGGGAATATAAAATGCCGTAACCCTATCTAAATGCAGTATGTAGTAACACTGTAACAACGACCATGTAATAGTTATTATCATATATAATAGTTATAGTAACCATGGCAATAATAATCATAACGTAGAATTATAATATAGGAAAAAATCAGAAGTCCATATTTTGACAGATAAATATGCATGGCAGTCATCACTATGTGTCCCTGTCATGTTTTTGTGAATTTACTTTTCTGAAATACATTTCCACACAAGGTAATCGTTTTCCTCACGTTTCTGTATTTTGTATTTTTCTGTGACCTTTCTTAAATCTAAAATGGATTTATTGGAAACACATTACACGTATCCATATATATTCAGATTTGCCTCATTTCAATAGAAGATCATGTCATAAACGAGATCAAGATAAAAGTAATAGAAAACAATGTCAGACCACGAACGTTTTATTCCCTTCCCCACCGCCTACCATCGGAAAACAGGACAATCTCCCGACGTTGCCAATTTGACCAATGTCATCACCGTTATATTGGACTGCATATATGCTGTATAAGGGAAATATAGATGTTTGAATGTTATCGGGATTATCGGGACTAACGAACTCACTTTGTGCAATTTTTGTGTAGGGATGCCATGCTCTGTGACGATACTTCCGCCAATCTCCCCCATTACGCACTCGAACTCACGGTCGACGCAACACGCATTGGGATGTCGTTCGGCGGAGGAAACTGACCAAAGAAGACAGAAAATGGCTGCTAGAAACATGGCTGCTGTTGAGAAGTACACCCGAATGAGTGAGGCAGAGCTGCATGATAAGGCTCGACTAATCGATCAGCCGGTGTCTTCCCACGGTGTTCGTATTCTCTGAACTGATAGCACACCGTTACAAGGCAATAATCCTTGATCCCATTTAGTGCTTCTCAGTACTAGGCCTACATGAGCTGGATGTAACTCCATGGTAGACCGGCTACTTGATGTGCGATGGGTTTTTTCATAGTCCCAAACATCCTCCACAACTGTCACACCAAAGGCCGTGAATGTACCAACGTGTCACTGGTGCAGTGCATATAAAAGGCACCTTTTTTTTAGGAATCAGTAACGAGCTACTCTCGGCCTACTAAAATCAAAACCTATATGTAGCTCTCAACCTTTCACTTTAGAACGACCATCAAAACTGCGCCAAACTTCCTTCAAAAAGACAATGCGCACCCTTTCTCTTTGGCTTAATCCTACAGGACTTCCAAATTCCATAGCCCCTACCACTTTCCGCCTGTTACCAACCTTGAGCATGGTTGTCTCTCTCTCTCTCTCTCTCTCTCTCTCTCTCTCTCTCTCTCTCTCTCTCTCTCTCTCTCTCTCTCTCTCTCTCTCTCTCTCTCTCTCTCTCTCTCTCTACATAGTATTGACATAACTATATCTAAGACATCAAATAGCCCTAATTTAAAATGCACTGAGGTGTCGATAAACCAAAATTTCGTCAGTTCCTAATATCGCACGTTAGACTCATTCTATTATTATCATTTCATACATATGCATTCCCTCATACATTCGTTATCTGACTCATATTAGCCTGAAGCCTGTCCCACTCCCCCACTGATATTCACATATTTCCCAGCACGTCTTTGCGTTCACCTGGTGCTATCTGCGAGTGGTCGACTGAACCGCCAGGTGGCGCGGTGCTCGTTGCAATCTATTTCTGAGCGACCGGACGACAAGGCGGTCAGACACGATGTTTCCCAAGGCTGTACTCGCAGCCTTGCTTTGGGCAGTGGTCAGTGGCCAGAGCAAGCCACGCCCATGCTGCACTGACCATCAGTTTGAGATGACTCTGGGGGAGGTGGCCGGATCATTTTTCTCGTCCAATGGTCTCCCCTCGTCATCTATCCTCACAGTACGTATGTTCAGTAGTTCTACACTTAGACAGAAAAACAGCACGTAGGGGGCGAGGGGTTCGGGAACTACTTTTATCCTCGCAGTATGTATGTTCGCTAGTTCTACACTTAAACAATATCAGGGGCAGGGGGCTAGCGGCTAAGGGACTACATCTATAGGTAGCACTAAACCAAATAACTTCCTCCTGGGTCAAAGTTCGAAGTGAACCCAACCTTTGATACAGCAGTTAAAACCACACGTCCTATAGTCCATGGGGCAGACACCGACCCCCCCCCCCCCCCCCCCCCTCCGGGATTTTTGGAGACAAGTATTTTTAGATATCTCATTATATATGAATTTAATATCTGCTTGCCTGCAGCAAAATGTTGGTGGAATAACAAAAATGTTGCCATTTGAATGTGGGTACCGTTGCATATTTTGTGTCCTAAAAATACTGTATGGAAAATGAAATATAGTGATAAAATTGTCACCCATATAAATCTTTAACACATATAAGGCTAAAATGGATGATATTTATTCAATACTAGATGTTAATATTAATAAACCAAATAACAGTTCAGTATATCAGTTGGTTATAGTGGACCCACGGTCTACTGTGATTGGTGATAAATTTGAGCGTGTTGGTTGTAAAAAAAGTTTCATCTCAGCAAAAAATGTCTGCAATTTTATTTCATCGAGAACCACTGTGTCAAGTAGCCTTGTGCTTCAAACACCTGTAAAAATGTACTCAAATGTTATGCGGAGCTAGGGTAGTCGCAGACGCTACCCGTTATCTCTGAACTGAGCAGCTTGACCCCCAATTTTTTTCTGATTCACTTTAATGGTAAGGGGTCGTGGTATTTATATCCATTGCGTATATATCGATTGACGATGCAGGTATGAGTTTTAGCCACAAATGTTACTATTGTCGTCAATGAGATTTGATTTGGTGGTATACATTCGAAACTCACGGTTCGTATGTTCAGTAGTTCTACACGTATACAAAACAACAGCACGTGTTGATTTATGACGCATGGGGTTGAGGCAATAGCTCGAGTCCTAAATAAAATTCAATTTAGTTTTGAACACACCATTTCAGTTTAATCTAAATCAGTAGAATTCAGATGAATTCAGTTCTGTTCAGTTTAGTTCAGTTCAGTTCAGTTTAGTTCAGTATAGTAAGCGTCATTGTTTACCCGATGCTCTCTGTAGGCTAGTTAAAACGTGTTTCCATTGTATCTGGTGCAGGGCGACAACACGCTGCATTTCGACGAGTATCGGAAGAAGGCTGTCGTCGTGTCTCGCCTGGTCGATCTGAAGGGCAATCGGATCGAGGTGAACGTCTTCATAGACTTCAACACTGTGAGTATCATCTTCATAGACTTCAACACTGTGAGTGTCACCATCATAGCCTTCAACATTGTGAGTATCATCTTCATAGGCTTCAACATTATGAGTATCACTTTCATAGAATTCAACATAGTGAGTATCATCTTCAGAGACTCCAACATTGTCAGTATTATCTTCATAGACTTCAACACTGTGAGTATCATCTTCATAGACGTCAACATTGTGAGTATCATCTTCATAGACTTCAACATTGTATCATCTTCATACACTTCA
Organism: Gigantopelta aegis; assembly: GCF_016097555.1. Taxonomy (NCBI): domain Eukaryota; kingdom Metazoa; phylum Mollusca; class Gastropoda; order Neomphalida; family Peltospiridae; genus Gigantopelta; species Gigantopelta aegis. The sequence continues at coordinate 75,936,018 of NC_054706.1, read as the reverse complement.
ACACTGTGAGTATCATCTTCATAGACTTCAACATTGTGAGTATCATCTTCATAGACTTCAACAATGTGAGTATCATCTTCATAGATGTCAACATTGTGAGTATTATCTTCATAGACTTCAACATTGTATCATCTTCATATACTTCAACATTGTGAGTATCATCTTCATAGACTTCAACATTGTGAGTATCATCTTCATAGACTTCAACACTGTGAGTATCATCTTCATAGACTTCAACACTGTGAGTATCATCTTCATAGAATTCAACATTGTATCAACTTCATAGACTTCAACACTGTGAGTATCATCTTCATAGACTTCAACACTGTGAGTATCATCTTCATAGAATTCAACATTGTATCAACTTCTTAGACTTCAACATTGTGAGTATTAACTTCATAGACTTCAACATTGTGAGTATCATCTTCATAGACTTCAACACTGTGAGTATCATCTTCATAGACGTCAACATTGTGAGTATTATCTTCATAGACTTCAACATTGTATCATCTTCATAGACCTCAACATTGTGAGTATCATCATCTTCATAGACTTCAACATTGTGAGTGTCACCATCATAGCCTTCAACATTGTGAGTATCATCTTCATAGGCTTCAACATTATGAGTATCACTTTCATAGAATTCAACATTGTGAGTATCATCTTCATAGACTTCAAAACTGTGAGTATCATCTTCATAGACTTCAACACTGTGAGTATCATCTTCATATAATTCAACATTGTATCAACTTCATAGACTTCAACACTGTGAGTATCATCTTCATAGACTTCAACACTGTGAGTATCATCTTCATAGACTTCAACACTGTGAGTATCATCTTCATAGAATTCAACATTGTATCAACTTCATAGACTTCAGCATTGTGAGTATCAACTTCATAGACTTCAACATTGTGAGTATCATCTTCATAGACTTCAACATTGTATCAACTTCATAGACTTCAACACTGTGAGTATCATCTTCATAGACTTCAACACTGTGAGTATCATCTTCATAGACTTCAACACTGTGAGTATCATCTTCATAGAATTCAACATTGTATCAACTTCATAGACTTCAACATTGTGAGTATCAACTTCATAGACTTCGACATTGTGAGTATCATCTTCATAGACTTCAACATTGTATCAACTTCATAGACTTCAACATTGTGAGTATCATCTTCATAGACTTCAACATTGTGAGTATCATCTTCAAAGACTTCAACATTGTGAGTATCATCTTCATAGACTTCAAAACTGTGAGTATCATCTTCATAGACTTCAACACTGTGAGTATCATCTTCATAGAATTCAACATTGTATGAACTTCATAGACTTCAACATTGTGAGTATCATCTTCATAGACTTCAACATTGTATCAACTTCATAGACTTCAACACTGTGAGTATCATCTTCATAGAATTCAACATTGTATCAACTTCATAGACTTCAACACTGTGAGTATCATCTTCATAGACTTCAACACTGTGAGTATCATCTTCATTGAATTCAACATTGTATCAACTTCATAGACTTCAACATTGTGAGTATCAACTTCATAGACTTCAACATTGTGAGTATCATCTTCATAGACTTCAACATTGTATCAACTTCATAGACTTCAACACTGTGAGTATCATCTTCATAGACTTCAACACTGTGAGTATCATCTTCATAGAATTCAACATTGTATCAACTTCATAGACTTCAACACTGTGAGTATCATCTTCATAGACATCAACACTGTGAGTATCATCTTCATTGAATTCAACATTGTATCAACTTCATAGACTTCAACATTGTGAGTATCAACTTCATAGACTTCAACACTGTGAGTATCATCTTCATAGACGTCAACATTGTGAGTATTATCTTCATAGACTTCAACATTGTATCATCTTCATAGACTTCAACATTGTGAGTATCATCATCTTCATAGACTTCAACATTGTGAGTATCATCTTCATAGACTTCAACATTGTGAGTATCATCTTCATAGACTTCAAAACTGTGAGTATCATCTTCATAGACTTCAACACTGTGAGTATCATCTTCATAGAATTCAACATTGTATCAACTTCATAGACTTCAACATTGTGAGTATCATCTTCATAGACTTCAAAACTGTGAGTATCATCTTCATAGACTTCAACACTGTGAGTATCATCTTCATAGAATTCAACATTGTATGAACTTCATAGACTTCAACATTGTGAGTATCAACTTCATAGACTTCAACATTGTATCAACTTCATAGACTTCAACACTGTGAGTATCATCTTCATAGACTTCAACACTGTGAGTATTATCTTCATATAATTCAACATTGTATCAACTTCATAGACTTCAACATTGTGAGTATCATTTTCATAGACTTCAACATTGTGAGTATCATCTTCATAGACTTCAACACTTTGAGTATAATCTTCATAGAATTCAACATTGTATCAACTTCATAGACTTCAACATTGTGGGTATCATCTTCATAGACTTCAACATTGTGAGTATCATCTTCATAGACTTCAACATTGTGAGTATAATCTTCATAGACTTCAACATTGTGAGTATCATCTTCATAGACTTCAAAACTGTAAGTATCATCTTCATAGACTTCAAAACTGTGAGTATCATCTTCATAGACTTCAACACTGTGAGTATCATCTTCATATAATTCAACATTGTATCAACTTCATAGACTTCAACACTGTGAGTATCATCTTCATACACTTCAACACGGTGAGTATCATCTTCGTAGAATTCAACATTGTATGAACTTCATAGACTTCAACATTGTGAGTATCAACTTCATAGACTTCAACATTGTGAGTATCATCTTCATAGACTTCAACATTGTATCAACTTCATAGACTTCAACATTGTGAGTATCATCTTCATAGACTTCAACATTGTATCAACTTCATAGACTTCAACATTGTGAGTATCAACTTCATAGACTTCAACACTGTGAGTATCAACTTCATAGACTTCAACATTGTGAGTATCAACTTCATAGACTTCAACACTGTGAGTATCAACTTCATAGACTTCAACATTGTATCATCTTCATAGACTTCAACACTGCGAGTATCATATTCATAGACTTCAACATTGTGAGTATCATGAGTGTATCTATGTGTGCATATGTGCATGTGTGTGTATGTATGTATATGTGTATCTGTTTACATCTATTTTTTTCTATATTATCATATAAATTACAACAAACTAAAATGGATTTTTTCTTCAAAAGGATGGCCACAACTATATGATTTATTATCAAGGACTGGTTTTGTGTGTGTGTGTGTGTGTGTGTGTGTGTGTGTGTGTGTGTGTGTGTGTGTGTGTGTGTGTGTGTGTATTAACAGATAAATCCATAAGCACATGTTTTGTGTTTCAGAACAAACAGTTCGTTCAGTTTGCCAATGGATCGTGTGTTTCAATACCTGCCTACCAGATACTGCGATCTCCGTGCGTTCCAGGTAAATGAATCCACAACGTACGACGTATGTGGCATCACGTATAGGCCTACCTTACACGTCACATCAATTCGAGGCTTACATTTCATATATCGCTAATTCTAATGTGGGTTTTTAAAATCATAGTTTTACTCAATAAATCGGTAAACTGTGCATGTAATATTTGGATGTAATAGACCTAAACCCTCCATGAACTCACTGAATGTTGAAGATAACATCTTTCAGCCACATTTAAAGCTATTTAATTAAAGTATCCTTCAGTGAACTCACTGACTGTTGAAGATAACATCTTTCAGCCACATTTAAAGCAATTCAATTAAAGTATCCTTCAGTGAACTCGTTGTTTGTTCAAGATAACATTTTTCAGCCACATTTAAAGTAATTTAATTAAAGTATCCTTCAGTGAACTCACTGTCTGTTCAAGATAACATCTTTCAGCCACATTTAAAGTAATTCTATTAAAGTATCCTTCAGTGAACTCCTTGTCTGTTCAAGATAACATCTTTCACCCACATTTAAAGTAATTCTATTAAAATATCCTTCAGTAAACTCATTTACTATTGAAGATAACATTTTCCAGCCAATTTTAAAGCAATTTAACTAAAGTATCCTTCAGTGAACTAAATGACTATTTAAGATGCAATCTTTCAGCCAATGCCACGTTTGTGGGCTCCAGCGACTTTGGGTACGGCCCTAACATGGTGGAGGTGAACAACTTCCAGGTGACCTTTCCCCCGGGCGATACCACGCTGAGGATCGCTGTCACCAAGTACGGCTGTATCCCCATGGTGGAGTCCTTCTACGGACACAAGATCCCACAGCCCGATGGAAAGCTAGGTTTAGTGGCGTTTGTATTTGTGTAGTTTGTACATTTGTGTTAATCTGTGTTTCTTTCTTTCTACATATATATATATACACATACACATACACATTTACATACACGTTTATATATGTATGTATGTATGTATGTATGTATTAATAGACTCCATAATAGAGGCTTGCCGATTCCCAGGGTCGAAATTTCCACCACCGAGGGTGTACTTTTTCTATCCCATATGACCGCATATGATGGAGTCTTTTTCTTGATAAATAACATGTGATACAAGTAAATGAAGACACATTAGTTGGGTGAATGTGTGAAATACAGTTGGTGATATATCACTGGGGTGGGTATCCAGTTTATACATTTAATTACATATAACCATGATGTATGTATGTGCGTGTGCGCGTTTTTCTGCACTGGGTATGCAGCTATATTAGTATAAAATTGGTAGTATATTTGAGCGATATGCGTTTGTGTATGTTTGTTTGTGTGTAATATATCCGTGTAATGTGTTTTGGCTACAATTGGCGTCATTATATTAGGTGGATTGTCAAACATACAGTTGGAGGTGTCGTAAAGTTCTGAGTGTCCGACTATTACTAGACTGTCACTAACTAGTCATATTACCTATTTTTTCTATAGCGGCCATAGACCTCGTGTTCCTCATAACTAACTTCAAGCCTGGACTGTCGCAGCCAGCCCTGTTCGACATCTTCCCCACCAACTGTCAAGGCGCATCCTCCGACGAGGTAATGACACCCACCCGTACACTGCCTGGCCGGGAGTTAGCCCAGTCGGCAGAGCGCTCACTTGGCGTGGTAATGGTTAAAGTGTGTTTTGTGTAACGACACCACTAGAGCACATTGATTTATTAATTATTGGCTATTGGGTGTCAAACATTTAGTAATTATCACTTATAGACTTAGAGGGGGCGGGACGTAGCCCAGTGGTAAAGCGATCGCTTGCTGCGCGGTCCGTCTAGGATCGATCCCTGTCGGTGGGCCCATTGATCTATTTTTTCATTCCAGCAAGTGCACTACGACTGGTATATCAAATGTCATGGTATGTCCTATCCAGTGTGTGGGATGGTGCATATAAAACATTCCATGCTACTGAGGGGGAAAAGGTAGCGGGTTTTCTCTTTAAGTCTATGTCAGAATTGCCAAATGTTGGACATCCGATGATAAATAGGTCAAAGTGCTCTGGTGGTGTCGTTAAACAAAAGAGACTTTGATTTTATAGACTTAGAGACGAAACCCGCTTTATTTGCCACCTACACAGCCATCGCTGTCTTTTACACGTGACCCCGCCCCTCCCCTCTGGCTACGCAAGTGCTCCGTCCCAAACAGTTTCACAAAACAGCTACGTCAAATGCCATGGAATGTGTTGCCCTGATTGTGGGGAAGTGCTTTCAAAAGACATATTGCTGGTTTCCTATAAGATGTCATAATTATCCAGTGTTTGACATCCAATAGCCAATGTAATGATTAATGTCTTTTGACATCCAATCGCCGACGTAATAATTAATTAGTCAAGGTGTTTTGAGATCCAAAAGCCGATAATTTCGTAATCAGTGTGGGTCTTTTTTTACATCCAATAGCTGATTAATTAATCAACATGCTCTAGTGATGTTGAACAAGGGGAAATTTAACGTACTGCCATACAGAGTGTGTTCTTTATGTTTGGACTAATATTGGTGTTCAAAACAACAACAATAAACACGTGAAAACAATAATACAGGCTTCTTGATACTTTTGAAAACAATTTTTCAAGTTCAAATCACAACAGGTCAATAGACTGAACGCCAGACTCGTCTGGGTATTATGGAAATAATTATTACGATGATTATTTTGATCTTTAAACATATAATATATCGGTAGAAAACAAAGAAACATACACAAAAAAAGAGAAAACAACACAAGAAACCAACAAGAAAATCAACAAGAAATTCTACAAATATAATCTATAAACTATTATTACGATTAATATTATAATAATAATTTTTTTTTTTTTTTAAATATTAATATTATTGACATAGCCCAGGTACTCGACGGTAAAAGAGCTAGACGGACATTTGGACAGTTATCAACGTTGATTACTGTCCAAATATCCGTCTAGCTCTGTTACCGCCAGAGTATTCGGGCTAATTTTGATGATGATGATGACGACAACGACGACGACGATTATTATCAGGCCTACTGTATTTGTTTGTATATAACTATGGTAACTATTTTCGTTGTATTCTTTCAGGCGATTCCTGAACACACACGACGAGCGATACACGCCTTCAATCTGATGTACGCTAATTAAGATAAACACCTGCTTTTAAATAAAATTGGAAATAAAACACTTCTTGACTTTTATGTTTCAAACTGAATCTATAAATCGACAAGAGTTTAGGAAAGACATATTTTATTAAACGACACACTCAGCACATTTTATTTACGGTTATATGGCGTCGGACATATGGTTAAGGACGACACAGATATTGCGGGAGGAAACCCGCTGTCGCCACTTCGTGGGCTACTCTTTTCGATTGGCAGCAAGGGATCTTTTACATGCACCATCCCACAGACAGGATAACACATACCACGGCCTTTGATATACCAATCGTGGTGCATTGACTGGAGCAAGAAATAGCCCAATGGACCCCACCGACGGGGATCGATTCCAGACCGATCGTGCATCAAGCGAACACTTTACCACTGGGCTGCGTCCCGCCTACCGACAAGAGTCGGTCTACAGTAGCAATGTATACAGTTAGACACGTTTATTAAAGTACGTTTACAGTCGCAAATTAGGGCATAACTATGTTTTATTTGACCATTTGCGAACGTTAATGCTGGTTTTACAGTCGCAAATTGAGTTTTACCGGTTTCAAAATATATCTGTTGCCAAATCGTTTACCGTCTGTTCAGATGATTACACTCCACCAAAATACGACGCACAGCCAGTGTACACTGACAATGTTGACACCGAGGAGTAGGGTCTTTCTTGAAAATAAATGAAAACGTCAAATATGTATGGTCAATGTGGGTACGGTCAAGACTACTTCATCCTTCTTGCACCGCAACGATATATTGGCTAATGTGATATTTAAAATTCACTATAGGGAACACCAACACTGGCATGAAGCAAATTCAAAGCAGACTTGACAGCAGAATCTGCCTTTTCATTGCCCCTAATGCCAACATTTCACGATTGCCGACACAATATAACATCTTTATTGGCAATGGATATAAAGTCACACTTTCGTATTACCATTCCAACCAAGGGATGCTCTAGCTTTATGTTCTGCAATTCCTGGAGACACGAAAGTGAATCTGTAAAAGTAATATGCAGGGGCCTATTTGCGTATGTTTATAATCTGAGAAATACTTATATTTTAAAATAAATCAAAACGTTTTGTTCGCCATACATGTATTATGTATTTGTTAAAAGTACGGTGGTCCAGCCATGTCTTCTGAAGCTAAAGAGAAGTCTATAAAATACTTGGCGCGCCGTCGATGACGTTGCAACAGGACTACATATTTCTGAACAGTCGTAGTCGTATTTTGTGATCACGTAACCGGTTGCGTACAATTCGTCCACTAATTGGCTTTAACTTAGGGATGCTTCGGGATGTCAGACTTGTCGTTTCAAAATGTTTCCGTAGGTGTACTAGCCTGATATAAGCGTTTTGCAAACGTGACGTCACACGAAGGCTTCCTAAATACAGAAGATCTGTAGTACTAACTGTTGATAACACCTCCGCAAACACTGCGTGTTGTTCAAATGAACACTAATGAACACCACGATGTCTAGCAAATATCATACATATCAATCGTTCGAACACATTCATTTTCCGAGAGGTGTGACACCCCTCCCCCTCCCCCCCCCCCACCCACCACCCCCACGACCCCCCACCACCCCCAACACCCCACCCTCGTCTCGTACGCTTATGACCTATAATGCTAACCTATTTATGAATACCAACTCACTCAGGTCGTTTAATGGTCCACATTCAGTACTAATCCTAGGATCTCGAATGTTATTCGTCTTTGGTAAGATTTCTATGAAATGGGCCGTCGTTTACTGACTGTACACGTGTATTGGGGTCGAACTGTTTATCTCATTGAGTGGAAGATGTGAAAAACAAACTCAAACACAACACAATATACAAGTTCTACTATAACCATCTGTTTTCGTAAAGGCAATGTCTGGACTTTGTTTCCAATGTAAAATGTTTCCGACTACTAAAGTTTTGTAACGACTACATTTACATACTAAATACAGATTCTTGTATATAATATCAGTGTCTACATCTACATAATATTCAGTGTGTTTCTTATGGTCTTCCAATAATTTTGTACGTGCGAAATAAATATATATCCAAAACTAAAATGAAGTATGACCTAGTACAAACACTGGGACGATGAAAAGCACATTTAATATACAGTCTCTGATATTTTATGCAACATAATATCTTTAATATGCAACTGAAGTCGTTAAAATGTTTCTGCTAGCAATTTCACAAAAAAATTGCAGCACACCCGGGAGAGTACCTTTAAGTTTAAGAGACGAGCTTTTCCCCAAATAAGCACGGACTACTGTGATAGACCGTCCGTGGTGGTGTCGTGGTTAAGCCATCGGACCTAAGACTGGTAGGTACTGGGTTCGCTGGCCAGTACCGGCTCTCACCGAGAGAGAATTTTAACGACTCAATGGGTACATGTAAGACCACTACGCAGACTTCGCTCTTACTAACCACTAACCCACTGTCCTGGACAGACAGCCCAGATAGCTGAAGTGTATGCCCAGGGCAGCGTGCTTGAACTTTAATTGGATATAAGAACGAAAATAAGTTGAAATGAATGTATGTGATGAATAATACATTGAGTTCCCATATTGATCCCACTGCTTGGAGAAATGACATATACGGACCCATATTGAAAGTAGTATAAAGGCCTGTTGAGAGTCATGACCTACTTTCTATGACCATGACCTTGGTACACTTAGTAGGTGTCTGGTCTTGGCGTGAGTCATAGTCTGGCCTTGGCATACTTGAGAGGTGTGTGTCATAGACCGACCTTGGCACACTTGCCAGGTGTCTGGCCTTGGTGTTATTCATAGTGGTGTGGCCTACTAGGGTGAACGCTCGCCTGTGTCCATGACCGATTTGGGACTGGCCCTGGCCGACTTAGGTTGGTACTGATGTCCTTGGACTGGCCCTGACCGATTTGTTTAGCATTGACCGACTTAGAGGACAGTGACTGGTATACCTAGGCAGGTGTGCGACCTTGGTGTAAGTCATAGCCTTGACGTACTTGGTGTGTGACTCATCACCTAGCCTTGACCTATCTAGAGGGCAGTGAGTGGTAAGCAGCCGTGACTCATATTTTAGCCTTGGCATACTTGGGCCGGTACTGACCTCCTTGGGCTGGCCTTGGCCAAGTTCTGACGTCCTTGGACTGACCTTGGACTGCTAATTTAGAGTATAAAAAGAGTATTTTCTTAGTATTTTTATTCGCTTGTCAAGTATAAGTATACAAACGAGATCTGCATTCTGTTTTGCTGTGGGAAAAAAGGTTACTCAACAACCCAAGACTTCCCCAGGGAAAGAAATTACTGCGGAGGAAACAACTTGTCAACGTACCCCTTAGCAACCAAGTGTTCGTCAAGAAAACAGTAAGTTGTTATAATTTTTTTTAGTATTCAAATTTTTCGCAGTTTACAGAAGCAGAGTATTGTAGTGTGACACTGTATATGTACAGGAAACAATAACAACACAAAACTATCAACGCAGACCTATGTAAGATAAAACGAAGTATCACAATTTGGAACTTACTTTACTTTGAGAATCCATCGAAGTCAAGAATATATTATCAATGTGTAGAATGCGCCTTTAAATAAACCACTTCGTTTCCGTATACACAGTGGAATTCACGATAGAAACATAAAATACAAACACAGTGGAATCCACGATAGAAACAGAAAATACAAACACAGTGGAATCCACGATAGAAACAGAAAATACAGACACGTTGTCTCGAACGATTCTATGTATCAAACACAGGAAGGGACGGGGAAAAGAATTAAAAAAATGTATAACAGATGTTCGCTCACTTACTCAAACAGTGCTTTGATAAGTGGAGTAACATTTCACCATGTGACCGTTTTATGTCAGGAAATTACTACAGCAAGGTGAAATATGATTCATCAGTACACTGCGATGTAAATGGGAAACGCTAGCCGCCAAAAACAGTGGGGGTCTCCCTGTGACATAGTTTTATCGCAACTTGTGGAATAACGTCCCAACAAACACGTTTAGTTGGCTCCGCAAAAATGACCCGCTAAAAATAGGAACCGCGTGTCGGCGCTGTACAAAAAGGGGGTAATTGTGCTGCTGAAACACATTAAAATACAGATGAACAATAAATATCAGTTCAGTAAAAGTATGATATATAAAGTGAATAAGTTATATTTACCTAATATCCTTGAGTTCTTTTGATGACAGTATCTAGACGAAGTATGAAAAAACTATCACATCTGAATGTGTTCAGTGTATCAATATACTGAACATCATACAAATATAATAGTTGGGGTTTTTTCTTTTCTTTCTTTTTTGAAACCGATCCTTGGGACTGGCCTTGGCCAAGTATAATAGTTGGGGTTTTTTTCTTGGTTGTGACTCATCACCTCATAGTTGACCATATCTAGAGGGCAGTGATGGTAAGTACTCATATTTTAGCCTTGGCAATAACTGACCTCCTTGGGCTGGCCTTGGCCAGACGTCCTTGCTGACCTTCTGCTAATTTAGAGTATAAAAAGAGTATTTTCTTAGTGGTCAAGTATAAATACAAACGAGATCTGCATTTCTGTTTTGCTGTGGGAAAAGGTTACTCAACAACCCAAGACTTCCCCAGGGAAAGAAATTACTGCGGAGGAAACAACTTGTCAACGTACCCCTTAGCAACCAAGTGTTTCGTCAAGAAAACAGTAAGTTGTTATAATTTTTTTAGTATTCAAATTTTTCGCAGTTTACAGAAGCAGAGTATTGTAGTGTGACACTGTATATGTACAGGAAACAATAACAACACAAAACTATCAACGCAGACCTATGTAAGATAAAACGAAGTATCACAATTTGGAACTTACTTTACTTTGAGAATCCATCGAAGTCAAGAATATATTATCAATGTGTAGAATGCGCCTTTAAATAAACCACTTCGTTTCCGTATACACAGTGGAATTCACGATAGAAACATAAAATACAAACACAGTGGAATCCACGATAGAAACAGAAATACAAACACAGTGGAATCCACGATAGAAACAGAAAATACAGACACGTTGTCTCGACGATTCTATGTATCAAACACAGGAAGGGACGGGGAAAAGAATTAAAAAAATGTATAACAGATGTTCGCTCACTTACTCAAACAGTGCTTTGATAAGTGGAGTAACATTTCACCATGTGACCGTTTTATGTCAGGAAATTACTACAGCAAGGTGAAATATGATTCATCAGTACACTGCGATGTAAATGGGAAACGCTAGCCGCCAAAAAACAGTGGGGGTCTCCCTGTGACATAGTTTTATCGCAACTTGTGGAATAACGTCCCAACAAACACGTTTAGTTGGCTCCGCAAAAATGACCCGCTAAAAATAGGAACCGCGTGTCGGCGCTGTACAAAAAGGGGGTAATTGTGCTGCTGAAACACATTAAAATACAGATGACAATAAATATCAGTT
>NC_054706.1:75919782-75923785 GCF_016097555.1 Gigantopelta aegis | reverse complement strand
CCTCGTGGAAAACGGGTCAGTCGGTGCCGTGGAAGTTCGTCTGCAGCATAGACTCTGACATGTCTCGTGACTGGATCAGCGTTCAGAGCACATACCAACTGTAAGGTGTTCATGGTTCTGCATACAAGATGTTCCTGGCTCCGTTGATTTGAAGCAGAAGGTTGTCTTCTGAGTAGATCAAACAGTTGACTGTTTCTGGTAATGCTTTTTTAAACTGTAAGTCCAGTCGTAGATTACCCCTTTTTATAAGATCCAGGTATCCGTCCGTCAAGTGGTAAGGTTCCAAGGTGAATTGATACAGAGCATATCCACTTGTAAAATCCTCTCTAGACACGTCCAGTCCTATGGATTCTCTTCCTTCGAACAAGTTGTTGTAGGCCGAGATGTACTGCTTGTTACCCACGTGTAGTGGTTGAGCAGGTAACGATTCTCCATTCACGTATACGGCAATGGTGTCGAGATCGTACATGGCAAAATTAAATGGATTTTTGGAGGAACTGCCATTGATTGCCTCGGCAGAGACCAGCGCCACCACGACATTGTTGGGACATTTGTTTTGAAACAAGTGTTCCCAAGTGAAGCTGAGTTGTCCCTTGGGTATGGAGGCCACTTTGATGTCGCTCCTCGTGAAAGGATATTTGGCTTCAGTGTCCTGCAGTGTTTTGGCGTGGGCCGTAATGATGGCCGTGTTGGGTCGCACTTTGCAGACTGAGATACACATCTTGGATCTTGACTTTGTAATCAGGATTATCTTCTCCTGCCATCAGATGAAAGGAAGGCCTGGTCCGGAACAGTTTGATCTGTAGATTGACGCCATTGATGAGATAACGTTTTATGTCGAAAAAAGTCTTCATATAGCGGTCCTTCCATATCCACGGTGCGACTCAATGCACAGAAATCACCTCTAATGGTAAATCCCGCATTTAAAAGTTTGTTTTATTTAACGACGCCACTAGAGCACATTGATTTTTTTATCTTATAATCGGCTATTGGACGTCAAACATATGGTCATTTTGACACTGTTTTGAAGAGGAAACCCGCTGTCGCCACATAGGCTACTCTTTTTTCGACAGGCAGCAAGGGATCTTTTATTTGCGCTTCCCACAGGCAGGATAGCACAAACCATGGCCTTTGTTGAACTAGTTATGGATCACTGGTCGGTGCAAGTGGTTTACACCTACCCATTGAGCCTTGCGGAGCACTCACTCAGGGTTTGGAGTCGGTATCTGGATTAAAAACAGATAATGTCTCGAACAGTAGTCTTCTTCATAGTCATCGGCTCTATATTCTTGGGCAGCGTCTGTTTGATCTGTGGGTTCTTTAATTTCACCATCTTCATAGTCAACATCTGTTTGGAGTTCACGGGTAGCACCCGCTCGATCTGTAGGTTCTTTTATTTCGCGATCTTTACCATCATCATTCTCTTCACTTCGATCCATGATCTCCTCTTTTCCATTTCTATTACAGTAAATTGTGTGACTTTCGGAACACTTGCAGATCAAGACGTCGTCTTCGTCTCTGCTGCTGCTGCTGCTGCTGCTACTAATGTCGCTCGAATATCCCGATGCCATCATCTTCGTTCCAGATAGAGTGCAACAAGCCACAGGAATGTCAGAATCATAAAACACGTCTGTTCTCAAACACAGTCACAAAGCAAATGAAGTGTAAATCATAAGTCCATTCTTTTATACTTTTCAATTCCTCCAAAACAAAATGTTTGTCACACTCGTTTACCACTGATGACACTCGTTAGGGTTGCAGAAACTGCACTGCAGGAAGCCCATCTGGTTTTGATGGTCATCTTGCATGGCGCAGGGTACAATCGAGTTTAGCTCTGGTACAAAGTCACTCATCATTTCGAAACAGTCTTTCAGTTTACTCCATTGTTGAAGGGAAAGGAAAATTCCTTTCCTTGATGGCTTCACTGTGTCCACACACCACCACCACTGCCGAATGTCCACCCCGGCAATGTTTTTGTCCACGCTCACATACATGTTGGCACCAAGATAGTGAAACAATTTCTCTTCTTTCCTTTCCTTTAAAGCAGCTATGGTTTCATCAATTTGACCGGCACACGTAGACAGTTCAACCCAGTGTTTCAGGGTAAGGGTGATGCCTCGTTTGGTGGGGAAAGTTTTCCCTTTATCACTGTCGAATTTCCTGATGTGTATCAACAGTTCTTGCTTCCATGGTTGGGCCATGACGTAGACATTTTGCCCAATTTCTAGTTGACATCTCGATTTTTCACCCTGGCCATGGCTCTGGGATGAATTTGATGAATGTACCGATGCCATCTTCTTCTTCAAAATACAGTAAGCCGCAAATATGTGAATATGTAGCAAAACTGGACGTAGATCTTGTCTAGACTTTTCGGAGAGCGAATGAAGATACTAACAAAACTACCCTTTTTATATTCTAAAATAGCAGTCCAAGGTCAGTCCAAGGACGTCAGAACCTGGCCAAGGCCAGCCCCAAGGACGTCAGTACCGGCCCAAGTATGCCAAGGCTAAAATATGAGTCACGGCTGCTTACCTGAATCAGGTATGCCAGTCAATGTCCTCTAGATAGGTCAAGGCTAGGGGATGAGTCACACACCAAGTACGTCAAGGCTATGACTTACACCAAGGCCAGACACCTGGCAAGTGTGCCAAGGTCGGTCTATGACACACACCTCTCAAGTATGCCAAGGCCAGACTATGACTCACGCCAAGGCCAGACACCTACTAAGTGCACCAAGGTCAAGGTCATGGAAAGTAGGTCATGGCACTGTACAGGCCCTTATACTACTATTGAACTTTAAAAATGTGGTGATAAACATGATCCAGTTATTGACAATACAAACGTTTTATAACAAATATCAACAGCAGCAACTGAAGAATGATCATCTTCAATTTAAATACAATTTGAATCATTGATATTTGCTTTCTATCAGAAAGGGGACGGTATCTATCTCCGTCGGTAGAGTGTCTGGCTCGGGTGCTTTCCTTGCAAGATCGAACCATTTCAGTGGACCTATTCCCTTAATGTCATATTCCCGTCCAAACCAGTGCCTCACGACACAGACCGTGGTATATGCTGCTCTGTCTACAGGAAAGCGCATATAAAACATTTCATGAAAAAAGTAGCGGGTTTCCTGTAAGTCTTTGTGTCAATAATTACCAAATACTTGACATCTAGTAGCCGATGATTAATAATAACTGTTAAACAAAACTAACTTTAATTTTCTATCATACATTCTTATTATTGTCATCCAGTCAGCAGTATACTGTTTTTATTGTTTCAAACTTAAGTTGTTTCATAGGTGTGCACGTGGACAATTTCCTTAGCAACCAGCCGGAACATCAAATACTGTCGGATTCTTCAAAGATGCTTCATAGCTAGAGAAAATTATCGTCGTGGAAACAGCAACTGAAAGAAAGTGTATAACAAATCAAAATTAACATGATATTTAGTATGTTTCATTTTCTAGGCATCATGTGCGTGGTTTTGGGCACGACGTAGGTGCGGAATGCGTAAAACAGACGACAAAAATCGATTCTGTGGTTATCAAAAGCAGTGTTTTTAAATAAGCCGCGTGGTTCATGCTTGTTTTATTCGTTCCTCGCCCGCACTACGCCAGAAAACCAGACACGTGAAACGGAGCTATTACAGACGTCATTATTGATTAATACTAGTATCAGTCGTTTGGGTAGAAGGTCGGGTGTTGCTCAGTGGTAGAGCCCTCGCTGTATGTGTGATGGATCGTAGGATCGATCACTCTCCTCTCTCTCTCTCTCTCTCTCTCTCTCTCTCTCTCTCTCTCTCTCTCTCTCTCTCTCTCTCTCTCGACCAGACTTTGTTTTAGTTAACGACACCACTAGAGCACATTGATTAATGAATCATCGGATATTGGATGTCAAACAATTTGTAAGTCTGACTCGTAGTCATCAGAGGGAACCAGCTACATTTTTCCACTAGCAGCATATATATATGCACTTTTCAACACACAGAAAAGGACACACCA
>NC_054706.1:75907282-75914782 GCF_016097555.1 Gigantopelta aegis | reverse complement strand
ATATTCATGATTGTATTTATTTCCACAGATTTCGAACTTGGTCACACTTAACAAATAAATGTTTTACTGTTTCTGGAAATTATTACAAAAACTATAAATGTTAGAATCAATATAATAGATGATATATAAAAGCGTGTTAGTTGACAAGATTCTGTACCAAATTCTAAACTGAAACCATGCTAAAGATGTATCTTTCATGCATGTAAATTATATAAAAATCAACTATTTGCTAATTTTGACACGTGTTGATATTACACACCTATGCGCACTCGTTTCTCGACGGGTCACGTTGCCCCCATTGAAAACTTCTTATTTCCCTTTGACAAATCATACACTGATACATTACACACTAACAGATTTGTTTTTTTTTACTAATTTGGGAGTCCATTAAACAGAAAATAACTAATTAGAAAGAGTCGGTAGCGCGCGCGCGCGCGTGTGTGTGTGTGTGTGTGTGTGTGTGTGTGTGTGTGTGTGTGTGTGTGTGTGTGTGTGTGTGGAGGGGAGGGGTTAGGGTGTTCATGGCCCCAATGAATCCTTTTTTTATTGTATTAAATTTTATAAAATCATACATACATACATACATACATACATACATACATACATACATACATACATACATACATACATACATGCATGCATACAACATACATACATGCATACATGCATACAACATACATACATACTTACATACACAGGTTCGAGTCTCATCAACGGCATGGGACAATTTGTGAGACTATAAAGGATTTAATTATCCCCTACGCCAGTGCGTTAATATTTATGTATGTATTCGTCAACCTCGACATATAATATATATATATATATAGCTATTCAAATTAAAACATGCATACATACATACATACATACATACATACATACATACATACATACATACATACATACACATATGCATACATACATACATACATACATACACACACACACACACACACACACACACACACACACACACATACATACATACAATACATACAAACCCGCTGTCGTCACTTCATGGGCTACTTTTTTAGATTAGCAGCAAGGGATATTTTATATGCACCATCCCACAGACAGGGTGGTACATACCACGGCCTTTGATATATCAGTCGTGGTGCACTGGCTGGAACGAGAAATAGCCCAATGGGCCTACCGACAGGGGTCAGTAAATATATAATTATCGTCATGTAATCAGTTTATGCATGTAACCCATTTTCGTTATCAACCTTAGCGAGTTGAACCTAGTATTGGACGCACATTTTTGACATCTGCTGTCGGATTTTTAAAATAAAGAATAAGAGAAGCTTGAGACAGTAAACTGATTACATGATTCATATAAATTACAAGAAGAAGATTAAGAATAAAAAAGGTATTGTATGGATATCATTTAAAAATTGCAAATTGAAAGTAGAACTACTTTTCTTTTGCAAGGCTACTTAAAAATAAAAATTTCGACGATAATTGAACGGGCTAATACATTTAACACATTTATTTCGATAATTAATTTTTTAATATTAATTATTAGGATAACATATTTTAAAAATATGTATTTGATTTAAAATAGAATGAAATAACAATTAAAGTAACTGTATGTATTTTTATATGAATGCCCCAAACCTAGTAAGACCGTAGGGTTATCAAGAATCACATATTATTAAATCTAACACGGACAACGAGTCTGATACAAAGATGACGCGTATTGTATCTGCAGAACGTTTCAGCCTTATTCATGAACTATCATCTGTTGTGAGCTATTTACAAAATTAGTAAAGTTTGCGTTCCCAAACACATATACTTCATCAAAAACAAAACAAAAATAAAAATAATTAAAAAAGGGAAAGAAAGAAAGAAAAAGAAAGAAAGAAAAAGAATGAAAGATGTTGTTGCTAAAAAAAACCACCCTGTATGCCCTGCAATCGTGTGTTTGGGAAGATATTTCTGACACTCTAAATGGATTTTGGAAGTGTTTGTTGAAAGGTTCGGTGAGAGGGACTTGTGCTCCCCTACTTCAGGACGAAAATATACGGGGTTTTATGCACTAATATATAAATAAAGATTACAGAATATTGCTTGTGACCCACCGCCAGACACTGTCCCGTTATTAGCGATTGTGCCCCTCACTCCAGATACCGTTCACACGGGCCTGCGAACCATGCATGTTTACTTAAGTTCTTATTATACTATGGATTTAAATTATCGAAAATAACCTCGTTTATTGGTTGATAATGGATACTTTGTAATATGAGAGCACACAAAACATCACAATTTATTTTAATGTTCTAAACATTGGTTACACGAGGAGCAGTTCGAGATAAAAGTCAAAGTTTCCTTCACCCAAAATACGGCTTTTATTAACTAGGCACAGCCGCACTTGACATTGGGATAACCTATGTATATTTTCACTCTAAATATTAATATTTTATTTGAATTTCACAAACCCTGAAACGTATTTTCGTTCAGAGTCGTAATGGTTATTATTACCTTTGACTATCAGGAATTCGTAATCTAGTTTGACATACCAGTGAGCTCCGTGGTCTAGTGGATAAGCTGCTGGACAATCAAGCCGACGACAGTGGTTCAAATCCCGTCAAAGCTGGCTCACACATTCATTCATCTTTCTCATCTATCACCCTCTGCCTATCATTCTCATTATCTTAATATGAAAAAAAACTTTCCAATTTCTCCCACGATTTCAATGTGTTTCGACCCTTTCTGTCAATTTCCTCCGACTCTGTCTTCTGAGCTGTCCACACCATCGCCTACCTGTCTCAACTTCCTCCACGGGTGCAGTCTCTGTGTATATCCCTGCACCCACCTGGCATCCTCGTCCTCTGCCGCTAATAAAGCTGGTCTGACCCACGGCATTAACTAACGACCGGCGGTAGTAGGGGTGCATAGTAGGTGGTTATAAGTGCCTCTTAACAATGCCAGAAGTAACTACTGAACACTCCCCGAAGTGGTCAGACTAAGCCCACAGCTAAAAGCTGATGGGGAACAGGTGTGTGGCACAGATAGCCACAAGAGACAAGCACCTGTCGCGGTTGGAGAGACAAGGACTGGGATGTGGAGGTGGACAGCGAAAGAAGTTGAAAGATAGGAGGAGTTGCCAGATCGGGAAGAAATGAGATGGAATTCAAAGGAGAGAAAGGAAAGGGGGCACTGGGATAAAAAAAAAAAAAAAAAAAAAAAATACAGTTTGACATACCAACTGACCTAAATATTCTAGATTGTAAAATCATATACATGTACAACAATTATATGGTTCGGCTGTAAGTTTTACTTCTTGTAGTCTTGAGTACTTCCCAACACTGATAATAGTTTCTTGCTTAGTCACTCAGGTTAAATTGCAGGATGTATCAAGTCTGTGTATCACTAAAGGTTTTGACATTTACTTTAGAAGCTGTGTAAACGTCCGTTGTTGGTTCTACACTTAACCTGTATATCATAAAGACTTTCTGTCTATATCATCTTTCATCTTTCTGTATATCAATAATCACTACATTGTTGATGAAAAATAGACCTAGGTATGTGCAAAGAATATCGAGTCTACTAAAGTATAATTTCATTACGTTGATATGAAACGGAGTGCTCTTTACATTAATGTCTACATTAACATCTAAAGTACCTACCATGTCAGTAATAGTACAGACCTTTTCACCGCAAATTGTTTGCACCTATCTTCAATTGTGTATCTCTAGATATACACACACACACACACACACACACACACACACACACACACACACACATATATATATGTATATATATATATATATATATATATATATATATATATATATATATATATATATGTGTGTGTGTGTGTGTGTACAGTGATCAAGTCTGTACTGCCAGGACACCAAGAAGTTCCAATTTTGAATCAGGATCATGTGGTGGTCTCGCCCTTTTAATGTTGCCCAATATTATGTAAACTACATGTGTTTTCATGCACCACCATCTGCTGACGGACAAAAGTGAGTCTGACCACTAAGATGAACGTTAGGCGCTAGGCTCTTCCTAATTACAAGTCCACTGCAACTAATATTCTTTAAAATAAGGATATATACAGGGTGCCAGTACTTCAACATAATACTGCTGGTTACAAGCTCGACTCGGCCTTGGTTCTGTATGTCTCATCATATCACCCATATGTACAGTTGTGTTGAGTTGGTTGCAATACCCGTACCACAGGTAAACGTTTGTTTGTTTTCTTTAACGACACCACTAGAGCACATTGATTTATTAATCATCGGCTATTGGATGTCAAACATGTTTTGAAATATAGTCTTAAGAAAGGAAACCGCTACATTTTTCAATTAGTAGAAAGGGATTTTTTTTATATGCACCATCTTACAGACAGGATGCCACACACCACAGCCTTTGGTGCACTGGCTAGAGCGAGAAATAGCCCAATGGGACCACCGATGGGGATCGATCCTAGATCGACCGCGCATCAGGCGACATCTCTACCTCTGGGTTACGTCCCACCACATGTAGCACATGTATGACAATTTCGATTCCAGCCACTTTCCTCTAGTCTCACTTCTTCGGCTTCCTCTAAAATAATTTGTTTATACTTCTAACCATCAACTTTCTTTAGTATATTAGTGTGTTGCTATCCTTGTACTGGGCCGTACTTACCACACAGTAAGTGGGATGGCAGTATAAAAAGAACCAGTCTACAGGTGCAAGATGTCTAGCCGAAGGTACGAAGGGTAACATTACCTACCATAAAATCTTGGAAATTAATGGATTTATATTTTTAAAACTTTAGTAGTGTAGTTATGATCGTTAAGTAGTATATAATTTTTAGTACGGGTAGATATGATCTGTTTTGTTTTATTATGTACCCTCAAATTATGTTGGGGAATTGTTTTTGAATTTTTGGTGCAGGCACGTTGTGACCACTGTGTGAGTAGTTCCCCCTGGGACTCGCAAGGCGATAGGTCTAGACGGACCAGGGCCTCAATTTGTTATTATAGTGGTATAATTTTGGCCTAATTACTCTCCTCCCCTGCGCGTGATGTAACCTCACCGTGGTGCAGGGGTGTAACATTCTTTTTGAGAATGGCCAATACAGCACAAAATTGAAATTTTGAGTAAAAGTCAGTATCTATCTGTGATATTTATATTTTTATACAGTTCTTTACACTGTGTTTTTATTTGAATCTTGAATTTGTATATTGATGTTGCTCATCACTTACTGTTTTTGCATTTACCATAGTTTGACACCCATTCGCCGATATATTTTTCGTGCTGGGGTGTCGTTAAACATTCATTCATTCATTCATTCAATTACTCTCCTGGTCCAATCTTTTCCTCTGTTTATACAAGCCTTTAGGTTGTGCCGTGATAATTTTAATTGTATAATTATTATTTATATTAATTATTTTATATTTTTATTGTGGTGTTGGTGTTGTTGGTTGTAAATGAGTCGGCTTAAAAGGGGGTGGGGTGGGGGGGGGGTATCTGGCAGTAAAACATCCTCCTCTCCTTGGCTTGAGTTATATATATATAATTTCCGGCTGGGTCAAAGTTCGAGGTACACCGAACTTTTGATAGAAATATTAACACTACATTCCTGTGATTGGTTATATATGTGAGTGTGTTGGTTGTAAAAAGAAATGGTTTCATCTGGGCTAAAAAAAAATGTATGCAGTTTTATTTCATCTAGTACCACTGTGTCAAGTAGCCCTGTGCTTGGAACATGTATGGGGTACCTGTAAAAAAAAGTACTCAAATGTTGTGCGAAACCAGGGGTGTTGTAAAAACATCTGACTATACCGAAAATGAGCCATGAAAGGTACCATTTTCTTCAGTTAATACTTTGAGGTAAGGGTTGTAGTACTGATATTTATGGGTCATAGTGTGGTTGATATATTGCATATAGTGTTTTTAAGCTCAAGCGTTAACACGGTCGCATATGGGTTTTTATTTGGTATATTACAACCTGGTACGTTTTGCTCCGCCCGACACCAGACTACACCAAACTACTCACTCTGCCTCAGTCTTGTCCTTGTTCCAACGCTGGATTCGTGTCACTCTCCTAGTGCCACCAACGTTGGATCTGTGAAGGATACTGCAACTGGACGGTACGACGGTTTGACTCGCTGGGAGTGTGAGTGGGGGGGTGGGGGGTGGGGGGTGGACCTCAGTAGATGGTAGGGAGGCGAGTAGGGCGTAGGCGGTTTCAGCAGTAGGGATGGCTAGGGTTGATATGCGATCCCACTCCAGCCCTCCCTCACCCTCCCCTGGGCTGGTCACACTGAAGTTCCGGATAGGAACAGTGTTCCTTCTTAGATGACCCACTAAATAATCCTGTTGGTCTTGGCCTTCCCCCTCTTCTTCCTTAGGGCTAGTATAATTTTAATTATTAAGTATTTATATTTGGAATTGCTCGCTCTAAAACAGTGTCTAAATTGATATATTAAATAATTATAATAGGAAAATAAAGCATAAATAAAATTAATATAAAGTAAAATAAATTTAAAATAATGTTGTTAAATCTGCGCTTTCTAACAATAAAAATTATGTTATTAAAATCCTATTCCCCCATTTGGTGTAAATTTCTAAATTGCCCACTAACACTCTGTCCCGGACCAAACCGCTGGCTATCCAGAGATCGGGCCCGGGATGGACATGCCTGAAACTTTAATGGTATACGGGCATGTGAAAGACTCTGACTCTCTCTCTCTCTCCACATAAGATACACATACCACGGCCTTTGATATACCAGTCGTGGTGCTCTAAGTGGTACTAAACATAACACAAAAAGACCACCGACAATGATCGATCCTAGACCGACCGCGCATTAATCGAGCGCTTGACCACTAGGCTACGTCCCGCCTCGTTTTGAAAAGAGGCAACACTCGAGTCCACTGTCCGTCGAGGGTAACCGTTACTACAACCTACAAAACTAGTGTTCTTGAACCGAGATGTGTCTTGGAAATCATCATCATTTAAAATACCCAAACAAAAAACCCACCAAGAGGTCAAAACCCCTTAAAAAACCCATAAATATACATTGGTATCTTGTAAAGTATTTTATTATGATGTTCCAATTAAATTTTTGAAACATTCAGTGTTAAAATGTATGTTTACTTATTAAAGTTATTAAGATAATAAATAAAACATTATGGTTCTTCATAAACTGATTTCTAGCTGCAGGGTCTGTTTCTGAAAAAGAAAGCAAAAAGCTGATTAAAGATTTCAAGGAAATAATGTCCATATTAAAATATCTCTGATTACAATTTGTTTATGTCTGTATGTATGAGACGACAATGACACCTGGCGTATGTTCAGTCAAACGCTTGTCGCTAACGTTCGCTAGACTGATTTTTACGCTGCACACTAATAAACCGAATTATTCGGAAACGAATCAAATTGTTCGCGAACGATAGCGAAATGTTTGCTGGCTGAACGTTTAGCTACCAAGAGGAGCGAAGTGGAATAGTGGTAAAACGCTTGGTGGGACTCAATGGTCCCGTTTCAATTGCCCTTTTT
>NC_054706.1:75901636-75907082 GCF_016097555.1 Gigantopelta aegis | reverse complement strand
CAATCAGTGACGTAGCATCAAACTATACTTGCGTAGCAAAACACCAAATATATGTTCTGTGTCATTCCTTTTTGAAACCTAAAGCAAAAACCCATAAAACCCACGTACGCTACTAACAATTCATTACTTGTAACTGTTAACTATATGTGGAAGTAACACATATATCTGTGTTTATAACACGTTCGGAAACCTAGACTCTAATAGTGTAAGTAGCACCATACAAAATGCACCGTTTGTGACGTCATTACCGAGTAGAGTTTCGAATAGAGTTTTGTAAGCCTCGGTGTCCAAAGACTCTAGTGGTGTCGTTAAACAAAACAAACTTCCGGTGTCCAAAGAACACTCCCAGCTCACAAATGTGTGTAGCTGCGACACTGAAAATGTCATACATATGTACGTTTTCTTAAATGTCAGTGAACGTTCTGATACCCGACTTCTAATCTAGGAAGATATCTATACAAGGCAGGCTTATACTATTTCCTACACGTTCTGAGACCCGACCTCTAATCTAGGAAGATATTTATACAAGGCAGGCTTATATTATTTCCTACACGTTCTGAGACCCGACCTCTAATCTAGGAAGATATCTATACAAGGCAGGCTTATATTATTTTCTACACGTTCTGATACCCGACTTCTAATCTAGGAAGATATCTATACAAGGCAGGCTTATATTATTTTCTACACGTCCTGATACCCGACTTCTAATCTAGGAAGATATCTATACAAGGCAGGCTTATATTATTTCCTACACGTTCTGATACCCGGCCTCTAATCTAGGAAGATATCTATACAAGGCAGACTTATATTATTTCCTACACGTTCTGATACCCGACTTCTAATCTAGGAAGATATCTATACAAGGCAGGCTTATATTATTTCCGACATGTTCTGATACCCGGCCTCTAATCTAGGAAGATATCTATACAAGGCAGGCTTATATTATTTCCTACACGTTCTGATACCCGACTTCTAACCTAGGAAGATATCTATACAAGTCAGGCTTATATTATTTCCTACACGTTCTGATACCCGGCGTCTAATCTAGTAATATATCTATACAAGGCAGGCTTATATTATTTCCTACACGTTCTGAGACCCGACCTCTAATCTAGGAAGATATCTATACAAGGCAGGCTTATATTATTTCCTACACATTCTGAGACCCGACCTCTAATCTAGGAAGATATCTATACAAGGCAGGCGTATATTATTTCCTACACGTCCTGAGACCCGACCTCTAATCTAGGAAGATGTCTATACAAGGCAGGCTTATATTATTTCCTACACGTCCTGAGACCCGACCTCTAATCTAGGAAGATGTCTATACAAGGCAGGCTTATATCATTTCCTACACGTTCTGATACCCGGCCTCTAATCTAGGAAAATATCTACACAAGGCAGGCTTATATCATTTCCTACACGTTCTGAGACCCGGCCTCTAATCTAGGAAGATATCTATACAAGGCAGGCTTATATCATTTTCTACACGTCCTGATACCCGACTTCTAATCTAGGAAGATATCTATACAAGGCAGGCTTATATTATTTTCTACACGTCCTGATACCCGACTTCTAATCTAGGAAGATATCTATTCAAGGCAGGCTTATATTATTTCCTACACGTTCTAATACCCTACTTTTAATCTAGGAAGATAGCTAAAGAAGGCAGGCGTATATTATTTCCTACACGTTCTGATACCCGGCTTCTAATCTAGGAAGATATCTATACAAGGCAGGCTTATATTATTTCCTACACGTTCTGATACCCGGCTTCTAATCTAGGAAGATATATATATACAAGGCAGGCGTATATTATTTCCTACACGTTCTGAGACCCGACTTCTAATATAGGAAGATATTTAAAGAAGGCAGGCGTATATTATTTCCTACACGTTCTGAGACCCGGCCTCTAATCTAGGAAGATATCTATACAAGGCAGGCTTATATTATTTCCTACACGTTCAGAGACCCGGCCTCTAATCTAGGAAGATATATATACAAGGCAGGCTTATATTATTTTCTACACGTTCTGAGACCCGGCCTCTAATCTAGGAACATATCTATACAAGGCAGGCTTATATTATTTTCTACACGTTCTGATACCCGGCCTCTAATCTAGGAAGATATCTATTCAAGGCAGGCTTATATTATTTCCTACACGTTCTGATACCCGACTTCTAATCTAGGAAGATATCTATTCAAGGCAGGCTTATATTATTTCCTACACGTTCTGAGACCCGGCTTCTAATCCAGGAAGATATCTATACAAGGCAGGCTTATATTATTTTCTACACGTCCTGATACCCGACTTCTAATCTAGGAAGATATCTATTCAAGGCAGGCTTATATTATTTCCTACACGTTCTAATACCCTACTTCTAATCTAGGAAGATAGCTAAAGAAGGCAGGCGTATATTATTTCCTACACGTTCTGATACCCGGCTTCTAATCTAGGAAGATATCTATACAAGGCAGGCTTATATTATTTCCTACACGTTCTGATACCCGGCTTCTAATCTAGGAAGATATATATACAAGGCAGGCTTATATTATTTCCTACACGTTCTGAGACCCGACTTCTAATATAGGAAGATATTTAAAGAAGGCAGGCGTATATTATTTCCTACACGTTCTGAGACCCGACTTCTAATCTAGGAAGATATTTAAAGAAGGCAGGCGTATATTATTTCCTACACGTTCTGAGACCCGGCCTCTAATCTAGGAAGATATCTATACAAGGCAGGCTTATATTATTTCCTACACGTTCAGAGACCCGGCCTCTAATCTAGGAAGATATATATACAAGGCAGGCTTATATTATTTTCTACACGTTCTGAGACCCGGCCTCTAATCTAGGAACATATCTATACAAGGCAGGCTTATATTATTTTCTACACGTTCTGATACCCGGCCTCTAATCTAGGAAGATATCTATTCAAGGCAGGCTTATATTATTTCCTACACGTTCTGATACCCGACTTCTAATCTAGGAAGATATCTATTCAAGGCAGGCTTATATTATTTCCTACACGTTCTGAGACCCGGCTTCTAATCTAGGAAGATATCTATACAAGGCAGGCTTATATTATTTCCTACACGTTCTGAGACCCGGCCTCTAATCATGACATTTTTTATATTCAAAACAGACTTCTATTCAAGATAGGCTTCTATTCTAGACAGGCTTCTATTCAAGACATGCTTCTATTCTAGACAGGCTTCTATTTGAGACATGCCTCTATTGAAGACAGGCTTCTATTCTAGACAGGTTTCTATTCTAGACAGACCTCTATTGAAGACAGGCTTTTATTCTAGACAGGTTTCTATTCTATACAGGCCTCTATTGAAGACAGGCTTCTATTCTAGACATACCTCTATTGAAGACAGGCTTTTATTCTGGATATGCTTCTGTTCTAGACAGACCTGTATTGAAGACAGGCTTCTATTGAAGACAGGTTTCTATTCTAGACAGGCTTCTATTCTAGACAGACCTGTATTGAAGACAGCCTTCTATTCTAGACAGGCCTCTATTGAAGACAGGCTTCTATTCTAGACAGGCTTCTATTGAAGACAGGCTTCTATTCTAGATAGGCTTCTATTCTAGACAGGCTTCTATTGAACACAGGCTTCTGTTCTAGATAGGCTTCTATTCTAGACAGGCCTCTATTGAAGACAGGCTTCTATTGAAGACAGGTTTCTATTCTAGACAGGTGTCTATTCTAGACAAGCCTCTATTGAAGACAGACTTTTATTCTAGACAGGTGTCTATTGTAGAGAGGCCTCTATTGAAGACAGGCTTCTAATCTAGACAGGCTTCTATTGAAGACAGGCTTCTATTCTAGACCGACCTCTATTGAAGACAGGCTTCTATTCTAGACAGGTGTCTATTCTAGACAGACTTCTATTCTAGACGACAGGCTTCTATTCTAGACAGGTTTCTATTCTAGACAGGTGTCTATTCTAGACAGGCCTCTATTCTAGACAGGCCTCTATTGAAGACAGACTTCTATTCTAGATAGGTGTCTATTCTAGACAGGCCTCTATTGAAGACAGGCTTCTATTCTAGACAGGCCTCTATTGAAGACAGGCTTCTATTCTATACAGGCCTCTATTGGAAACAGGTTTCTATTCTAGACAGGTGTCTATTCTAGACAGGCTTCTATTCTAGACAGACCTCTATTGAAGACAGGCTTCTATTCTAGACAGGCTTCTATTGAAGACTGGCTTCTATTCTAAATATGCTTCTATTCTCGATAGGCTTCTATTCCAGATAGGCTTCTATTCTAGACAGGCTTCTATTGAAGACAGGCTTCTATTCTAGATAGGCTTCTATTCTAGACAGGCCTCTATTGAAGACAGGCTTCTATTGAAGACAGGTTTCTATTCTAGACAGGTGTCTATTCTAGACAGGCCTCTATTGAAGACAGACTTCTATTCTAGACAGGTGTCTATTCTAGACAGGCCTCTATTGAAGACAGGCTTCTATTCTAGACAGGCCTCTATTGAAGACAGGCTTCTATTCTATACAGGCCTCTATTGAAAACAGGTTTCTATTCTAGACAGGCTTCTATTCTAGACAGGCTTCTATTCTAGACAGGCCTCTATTGAAGATAGGCTTCTATTCTAGACAGGCCTCTATAGAAGATAGGCTTCTATTCTAGACAGGCTTATATTCAAGACAGGCCTTTATTCAAGGATTTATTGTATTTTGACTTGGCATTGAGAACCATTCCTTTCCTTCCGTTTTTAAACGCTAATTTCCCACTATGACAAGTGTGATCTTACCTCCATAAAACGAGCCATCCACATCCACCGCTACTGGCACACATTTGGGCTGTACACCATCGTGATGTTGGCATCGGGCGAACCCTTGGGATGGTATCTCCACACATGGTAACTGGGTTTCTTTTTACGGTAGGCTGGACTCAAATAGACGGCATTATCTGCGAACAACCACAAATGCAGAATTGCCATTGGTAAACTCTATTAAACTGACCTCAACTAGTGACCCAGTATAATGTTCACATTGTAAATTACACCACCAAAAGTTCATTTCTGAATCAGTCTCGGGTCAGACCGGACCCTGGATGGACATACCTGAAACCGTAGTGGTATAGAGGCATGTCAAAACAGGTCAGGCTCAAGCACTGGTCACTGGTATACGTTAATGTACAAATTGTAGAGGTCAGTTACAATGTATCAACTATACTGGGTCACTAGATGAGATCAATTTGTCAATGTACATCTACTACACCACCACACTTTGGGGACTTGTAGAAGTCCGTTTTACAATGTATCAACTATACTGGGTCACTTGATGAGATCAATTTGTCAATGTACATCTACTACACCACCACACTTGGTTACTTGTAGAAGTCAGGTTTACAATGTATCAACTTGACACTCAGCTATGACACACCATCATCTTAAACAAAAAGCTGTAACC
>NC_054706.1:75811636-75896636 GCF_016097555.1 Gigantopelta aegis | reverse complement strand
AATTTTTAATCTATCTTGACGTATGATATCGGTAAATGGCAAATATAAAAATGACGGCTAAAAGGTATCATTGTTCACAACATTATGTGTATTTTCAATACACTATAGCTTGTAATATATGAAGATATAATAGTTATAGCATACATATTCTCCGTTAGTGGTGTCTAGCAAGTTGGTGATCTGCATCCAAAACTCGTCCGGCAGACAGCATCTTGGGGGTTTGCCGTTCTTCGCCAAAACAGACACCAGGACGAAATTGAAGATTATTAGCTTGGCGATCATCTCTACAAGACAATACCACAGCACTGTGATACAACAGATATACAATACTATATCACTGTGATACAACATATATACAATACTACATCACTGTGATACACCAGATATACAATACTATATCACTGTGATATACCAGATATACAATACTATATCACTGTGATATACCAGATATACAATACTACATCACTGTGATACACCAGATATACAATACTATATCACTGTGATATACCAGACATACAATACTACCTCACTGTGATACACCAGATATACAATACTACATCACTGTGATACAACAGATACACAATACTACATCACTGTGATACAACAGATATACAATACTACATCACTGTGATACACCAGATATACAATACTACATAACTGTGATACAACAGATATACAATACTACATCACTGTGATACACTAGATATACAATACTATATCACTGTGATATACCAGATATAAAATAATACATTACAGTGATACAACAGATATATACCACATCACTGTGATACACCAGATATACAATACTACATCGCTGTGATACAACAGATATATAATAACACGTCACTGTGTTACACCAGATATACAATATTACATCACTGTGATACACCAGATATACAATACTACATAACTGTGATACAACAGATATACAATACTACATAACTGTGATACACCAGATATACAATACTACATCGCTGTGATACAACAGATATATAATACCACATCACTGTGATACACCAGATATAAAATACTACATAACTGCGATACAACAGATATATAATACTACATCACTGTGATACACCAGATATACAATACTACATCGCTGTGATACAACAGATATACAATACTACATAACTGTGATACACCAGATATATAATAACACGTCACTGTGTTACACCAGATATACAATATTACATCACTGTGATACACCAGATATACAATACTACATAACTGTGATACAACAGATATACAATACTACATAACTGTGATACACCAGATATACAATACTACATCGCTGTGATACAACAGATATATAATACCACATCACTGTGATACACCAGATATAAAATACTACATAACTGCGATACAACAGATATATAATACTACATCACTGTGATACACCAGATATACAATACTACATCGCTGTGATACAACAGATATACAATACTACATAACTGTGATACACCAGATATACAATACTACATCGCTGTGATACAACAGATATATAATACCACATCACTGTGATATACCAGATATACAATACTACATCACTGTGTTACACCAGATATACAATACTACATCACTATGATACAACAGATATACAATACTACATCACTGTGATACACCAGATATACAATACTACATAACTGTGATACACCAGATATACAATACTACATCGCTGTGATACACCAGATATACAATACTATAGCACTGTGATACGCCAGATATCGGTCTAAATACTAACTAGATTTAATCTTCACAAATTATATTTAATAAACACAAGATATATTTAAACAACATGCATTTTTTTTTTAACGCACGTGCGTCTGAGACGTATCTGTTATGGAGTCGACTTTTAGTCTATTTGTAGAGAGTATTTCATCATTTCAAAATCACAGACTCATGTTTCACTCAATTGTAACTTTATCCAAATGTATTACAGGTTTGTAGATTAACTAAACTTAGTGTTAATTTTCACGGGTTGAAACTGGAGTCTGTCCTTTTAAAGGGCCCAAGTCTGTTGTGGTTCTAGTATCCAATTTTATATAGAATTATACAAACAAAAACGTTTTCACGTAATACAATATTTGTAATTGTTTGTCCAGACGAGTCAGAAACACGTCATCATCTACATTATGACTTCCCTAAATCTGTCAAACTCTGGAGTATGAGGGTGCAACACAAAGATGACTCTGTCCAGTTGAGTAGGACCAGAGTTTTATTTGGAATATT
This sequence comes from Gigantopelta aegis, assembly GCF_016097555.1. Lineage (NCBI taxonomy): Eukaryota > Metazoa > Mollusca > Gastropoda > Neomphalida > Peltospiridae > Gigantopelta > Gigantopelta aegis. Next base: position 75,894,404 of record NC_054706.1, on the reverse strand, counting down.
AAGTAGTAAAACACATTTGTAACTTGGTTAATTGGAAAGTATTACACATACAAACGGGAGTTTAAAATGTTACAAATAGATAAATACATATATTGTAAAACTGTAAAACCTCGATAACTGGGAACTTTGGTTGAAAGTTCTAGAAGGTTAGTACTACATTTAGTGCTTGCATTACCTTTTATTTTAACCACGAGGCCAGTTTGGGAAGTATATCTACCTATATTTTTTATCGTCTCTTCTAGTCTATATTTTATTTCGACTTTGTTGATCCTCCGTTTTAATTTGACATCAAAATATTATATTATTTTCATATTAAGATTATGTAATGATGTCTGTTTGTTGCATGTATGGTAATGAACTTAGTGCTCATTTCTGGTGCCATAAACTATTTTTGTGTGTTTTTTAAATATTTAAAAAAACAATTAAAGTTTTTAAAAGATGATGGAGAACAAACTATTATTAACACATGATTTTGTTAAGCTTTACACACGCACATAACACCCAGTATCGTTAGTAACTTACCTCCGTTCTTCTCGTTCAGGAATGTTTGTTAATCGAACTAAAAAAAGCGTCTATTTCACACAACGCCCTCGTTTGGTCTTTATATATAATACGCATTACACAATCACGTGACAATTTAGAAACACAGCTTGTTGGAGGGAGGAGTCACGTTTGTAACTGTCAACTTTTGCAGATGTCGAATATATTTTTATTTCAACTTTATTATGTTAGGTGATAAACTGAAACGAAATTAAGAATTTATTTCAGTAAATTGAAAAGTAGAATTAAAAACCAGAATGTGTAGAAACGAAGAAACATGTTTTAGCATGACGTAATATGTTCAAACCATGTAATTTCGCAATTTTCCCCCTTCTCATATGAAATATGAACAGCAAAACACCCGTTATTCTTTATCAAAACCGTATCTCTGCACAATGCAGTATCAATGTGTATTTGTGTTCATCTAGTGCTTCGTTTGTTGGAGGAAAGCCAATCCATGTCATGTCATGTCATAGGGTTTTACGTGCACATTCAGAACAAGCTGTTGTAGCGCACGCCTGTCGTGGGCACAAGAGCCGGCCATGGCCGGCTCCTCCGTCCATGACAGGAAAGGTGGGGGGAGGGGAGAGGAGGGACCGCCTGCACTGGCAGGTGCAAGGGAGCACCAGCAGCCCGATCAAATCGGTAGCAGGCGGGTGGGGGTGGTGGTGGTGCTATGGAATTTGAATGGAGCAGTTAAATGCCAAAGAGAAAAGGGTGCGCAATTTTGATTGAGGGAATTTGGCGCAATTTTGAACGGTCGGTCGAAAGGTAAATGGCCGAGCTAATATAGGTTTTGATATTTTCGAATCGAGAGTAGCTCGTTAAGCCAATCCAGTGTTTTACTGGACAATACATCCTTCCTGCACCGCTCAAAGAGGACTGCCACCAGAGGTCTGTAACATTAAATACAAGTTTGCATTCGTCAACGCTGTACTTTCCATCTGAAATTTCGTTTGCGCCAGGTTTTCAGACGCATTTAGAATTGTCATGCATGCTGTCGTTTAATTTCGTGACAATTTTATATAGATTTTTTTACTATGATTTTTGTGTGTGTGTAATATGAGTGCCAAATCGTACCAAAATTTATGTTTCTACTTTTTATCCACCATCTTGAATATGTGGCAGACATTTTTACAAATGTCTACCTGAAATATACAAAAATTGATTATTTGCACATATATATGTTTAGAAAATGTATGATTTGTTGTGTGATTTGAGTGCCAAATAGTATAAAAATGTATGTTTTCCATTTTTTTATCCGCCATCTTGACTATCTGGCTGCCATTTTAAAACAAAATGCTTACCCGAAATATTAAAACATTTATTATTTTCACATATATGTGTTTAGAAAGTGTAGCATATGTTTCAATGGAGTCAGAATGTTTTAAACTATAGCATTAAAGTCAAAGCCCCTAGTTGTAAGAGAACTGTTATCGATTGGGTATGACTTTAAGGTATTTTCTCCTACTATAGATTCTTTGGCTGTAAAACAAACATTGGCTATAATTTCTGACTTAGAATATCCATTTTCGTATATCGGATATTTTTTTTACCATTCTTAGATATAAGAAGATAGATATTCTAAGCTAGAGATTGAAAGCAATATTTTTTTCTGTATCCCATAATAATATGATGCTGACAGTGTTGCTGTTCTTCTTTCAAGGAACGCAACTATTGTTTTGATAGGTACATGATGGCACTAGTTTCCACAGTACTGGATGGCACAGCTATGAAAACAGTCACGGTTCGGGTTACAACTTTTGTCAGCACTCGCTCTCTCACAACTGCTAATATACAATAGTATAAGAAGAAATGTTCCTACAAGTATCACTAAGCACAGTCCAGAATGGGAATTACAAAATACGACCTATCCAGTTATAAAGATCCAAAGCAATGATGTTCTTGTAAGGAGAGTCGCCTGCCAGTATGTCATGTCTGGAATCAAGTGTACAACAAGAATTACAATTTGTTATCAAATAGTACGTACTCTAAGACCCACGTGGTAGCAGGTCCACTATATTGCATACACTGACCACTGGCATGAGTATAGTGCACTTCCGGTTTAAGATGGATAATATACTTGCAATATTATTCTAGACACACCATAAGTAACTACCATCAAGAAGGCCTACTGTCCAAACGTAGCGGGAGACACGGGGGGGGGGGGGGGGCATGTCCCTCTCCTCCCAATCACACCTCGTTTTTCACACTACATTTCGTATTTGCCCTAATATAAAACCCTGACTACTCCAATATGTACTGGTGAAAGATTTCAATACAACATTTTCTACAGCTATAAATTTCACCTTTGCCCCAGGTTTTCAGATGCATTCAGAATTGCAAATCTTAAATATGACAATATTAAGACACTCATGCTTGTATGTGACGTACAAGTGAAGTTTCAGCAAGGTCGTGATGGTATACTCCCATCAATTGCACTCATTGGCAGATGTAGGCAGAATTGAACCTAGAAAATATTATTATTTTATTTATTTATTTTTTGCATTCCCCCTCCCCCTTTTTCACAATAAACAGACATGTATTATAGTGACACATTTATACATTTACACATTGCACAAAAGGTAAGATATAAGCCAATATACACCAACAGACACTTGAGAATTTTTCACAATAAACTAAAGTTGTTTTTTGAAAGGTTACTATATACAGATTATTTTCTTTTCAGTCTTTAGTGTTCCTTGTTTATGAAAAATGCCCACACACCAAATCATTTTCTGTTTTACCTAGTCCAGAACTATTTTGACGTCCATCAGGTTTGGTTCTGCTGAAAAAATATGATTCCAGAGTTTCCATTTCTTAATACATTTATCATATTTATTCTTATTACTATTTTGACTTTGTATTTCAAATCTTGGTGTTTTTCTATCACATTTTGAACTATATATATATATACTAGTATATTGTTTTGCCAATGTAATGATGATATTTATAACAGTATTTTCATCAGGGTACCCTAAGAGAATATATTTGGGGGCCATGGTATTGCCAGTACCTGTTACTTCCATTATCCATTTGTACAGCAATTTAATTAAGAACTGTACGTGTGAACATTAAAAAAAATAAAGGAGAATATGTTTCTATATACGTATTACGAAAGTTGCCATTTGGACTGGTTAACAATTTAATATTTAAGAGGAAGTTATTTGTTAGAAACATTCTTTAAATTATTTGATATTGAAACCATATTAATTTAGTATCTTTTGTCATATTAAAATAGTAGTGTTAACAGTCTTCCACCAAACATAGTCTTTTTCAATATTTAGTTCTTTATCTCATCTTGAAATATATCTTGGAGCACATAAATATGAACTTAAATACGTTTTATATATACGTTTTGATCCTTTTTTGTTATACAATATTGTAGAGATATACTGTGGCCAGAATGAAAACTCTGAAGTAAGTGGGGGGTTTTTTTTTTTTTTTTTTTTTTGGTGTTTTTTTGTGGGTTTTTTTTTTTTTTAAGATTGGGCCACCTGTTTAGTATTGCAGGTTTTAATCCTTCGAAAATCGTAAAAGGAGGACGGAAACCATAAAAATCACAAAATGTATCATAGTTAAATAAGTTTCCATCCATATGGAACATATTATGTATATTAGTAATGCCTAATAAATTCCAACTTTTATAATAAATCCTTTTATTGTTAATAACAATTAATGAGTTATATCATAATGGTTCAGAGGGCATGTCATCTTCGGATAATTCAACTTTATGTTTATAGTTTGCCAGGATACTGAACACTTCTTTCCAAATTATATTATACATTTTTGCCACAGAGTCAATAGTAATCATCCCAACATTGGTGATTAAAATATTTTTGTTAGGAAGCTGGCATTGGAGAAGATTAACCCACGGCGTCTCTGAGCAGTTGATTATCCTCTTTATCCAGGTTAATTTGAGAACGTTATAAAATATTCCAAGTTTATCATCTTTAAGCATCCATTTAAAATTTCTTGTATTAGTGTTTCTGGCTTTGCGATGAACAGAATTTTTCCAAATATAAGAATAGAACATTTGATTAATTTTGTTTAAGATTTCACAATTAGGGTTGGGAATACTATAATCAAATGGACCAATTTGGAAAGAGCTAAATTTTTTATAACAAAAATTCTTCCTAATAAAGTAAGCTGTCTTTTTGACCAAGCGTTCAACCATTTTGAAATTTCATCAACCTTTTCTGTATAATTTAATGTTACAATTTCTTGTATTAAAGTTTTTCTGACTTTGCGATGAACAGAATTTTTCCAAATATAAGAAAAGAACATTTGATTAATTTTGTTTAAGATTTCACAATTAGGGTTGGGAATACTATAATCAAATGGACCAATTTGGAAAGAGCTAAATTTTTCATAACAAAAATTCTTCCTAATAAAGTAAGCTGTCTTTTTGACCAACCATTTTGAAATTTCATCAACCTTTTCTGTATAATTTAATGTTACAATTTCTTCTAAATTTACGCTGAATTTTATTTCTAAAAAGTTAAAATTATCCTGCGACCAATTAAGGCTTTTGTTCTGACAAATTTGAAATCTATTTTGTACGTTTGATCCATTTCATACAACAGTAGTTCTTTTAATATTTGGTTTTAGCCCGGAGTATTTAGAAAACTGTTCTATCAAGTTTAGAGTATTCCTTAATGAAGCCTCTGTACCATCAAGTGTAATAGTGTATCATCAGTATATTGCATTATTTTATTTTCGATTTCTTTTACTGAAATTCCCTTATCATTCTTAATTAGATTTCCTAATATTTCAGCGCAAAAGATGAAGAGGTATGGTGCTATTGGATCGCCCTGTCAACATCCCCGCCCCACAGAAAAAAAATCTGAGAAATATCCATTCTGTGTTACTGTTAATTTACACTCTTTATTCAATATATTGACCCATTTTGTGATATCCTCTCCAAAATTAAAAAAGGAGAGTGTTTTCTCAATGAAACTCCAAGAAAAAGAATCAAAGGCTTTTTTTCAAAATCGACTAATAAAAGGAGTGACGAAATAATATTTTCGCTAGTGTAGTGCATCAAATCATATATATTGGGCTATTTCTCGCTCCAGTCAGTGCATTACGACTAGTACATCGAAGGCCGTGGTATGTGCTATCCTGTCTATGGGATGGTGCATATAAAAGATCCCTTGCTGCTAATCGAAAAAGAGTAGCCCAGGAAGAGGTGACAGCGGGTTTCCTCTCTCAATATCTGTGTGGTCCTTAACCATATGTCCGACGCCAAATAACCGTAAATAAAATGTGTTGAGTGCATCGTTAAATAAACAATTTCCTTCATTCCCTTCAAATCATATAATAATCTGTTGTTTTCTGCAATACATCTACCTGATAGAAAACCCTTTTGGTTTTCGTGAATTACTATATCTAAAGATTTTATTATTCTATTTGCTATACAACCAGATATGATTTTGTATGTTGTGTTGAGTAGTGAAATTGATTTCCAATTTTTTTAACATTCACGAGGTTTATTTCCTTGTAGTAAAAGAGTAATAATGCCCTCTTTTTTATTTATTGAAAGTTCACCTATTTCAAAGGAGTAATTAATATTTTTAATTCCAAGATCTTAAAAAAAAACCTTCAGGGCCCGGAGATTTATTATTTTTCATATTTTTTTAATTCTAACATTATTTCATTTGGTATTATATGTCCTATTGATTCCGTTTCTTGATTCACTTTAGGGATATTCGTATTCCTAAAATCATCTTCTAAGTCAGTTTCTATTGAGTTGTCTTAATGTGATTTATATAATTTTGAATAGTAATCTCTAGCTTCCTGTAGTATTTGCTTTTGATTATTAATAATATTACCAGTTTCTGTCACGAGTTTTGTTATTGTTTTAATTACATAGTTTCTTTTTTCCAGATTTAAAAAATATTTAGACGGTTTTCTCCATCTTCTATCCATCTAGCTCTACTCCTTAAAATTAGTCCCTTCATATATTCACTCCGAATCAGATCTTCCGCTTTTTTTCTTTTCTTCTAGCCTGAATTGGTTCTGGATTTTTATCTACTAGTTCGATTAAAAAATTAATAAAAAATTTAATTCTTTTCTTTTCTCTTCTTTTTGAAGTTTTTGAACTAAACTGGATTGTCATTTCTCTAATTTGTAACAAAAGCATTAAAACAAACGTGTTCATTTATCATCAAACTTATAGAGTCGGAGTCTGCATTTAGGAGATAGTTTCTGTCATATGGAAGAGCAGCGTACTGCTCAATTACACAGGAAATCAGACACTTTACATTTTTTTTACATACTGTTCATTGTATAACAATGAGTTATAAAATTTCTAGAATCCTTTTCCGTTTGAAAAATCTGTAAGTTTTATAGATATTTCTATAGCATTATGATCAGTTTGGTATCCACGAATTATATTTATTTTTTCAATAAACGATGATAATTCCTCATATATTAAAAAAATAAAGTCTAGCCTTTTTAGTGGAGATTTCTTTGTCCATGTGTATAGCCTACTGCTGGGGTTATGCACTCTTCATGGCCCACATATGTTACAATTGTTTATAAGATTTAAGACTTCTTTGCAAGTTCGAGGATTATTTAAAGCTGCAGTCCCTGGAATAGTTTTATTATTTAAGCATATAGAATAGATGATTCAGTTCTCTTTGGTACATAAAAGGTTCACCACATCGCTATAGTTTCGCAATGCTCGCTTATTTACATTATCTAGGTCAACTACAAACGTATTGGCCAGCTTTGTTTTTCTTCATTTAGCGGGACGCCAGTAGAACTGAGACTTTACTTGATTTGCGCAGGTGCTGATCTTCTCACGTGATTTTGAACAAATTTAACTGTCTTGATCGAGGGGTCGTCTCATATCTCCAAAACATATTTATATCCATAGAGGTATGGTACAACACCTTTCCAGGGGTCGGTGGGGGATTTGCCTTGAAATTTTGACAGTGGTCAGCGGTTAGCATACGCGTTACATGTAAGGGGGTGTTAATAATTACGTAACGCTCAATGGGTAGAGGAAGAACGTGTTGTGTTCGATTTACGTAACATTTTTCAACACTATATGTTATTTTTATTCATTACTAAGACGTAAAAAGGTGGGTTTTTTGGAAATGCGCGGTCAGTCTATGATCAATTCCCATCGGCGGATATATAAAAGGCCATGGTATGTGATATCATATCTGTGGGATGGTACATATAAACGATCCCTTGCTAAAAAAAAAATGTAGCGGGTTTCCAAGGCGCGTGTACGGGGATTTCAGCGGGGTTGGGGTTATAGACTATGTTGAGCGAAGTTTAACTAACTTTACCCTTTCCAAACGAAAGAATATTTATTTGAATTTGTCGATTTTAACACACGTAAAATTAAGAAGTGAAAACGTTCATTGTCTACTTTAGTATATTTTATTTAAAAAAAAATATACATGATCAATGTGTTACTAGTATACAAACTAAACATATTAAAAATATTAAAACATAAAAGACAACATTTATACTATAAGAAACAAAGTAAACTACTTGAGTGTGTTCTACTAAATATGGTGAAAATTGTCACTGGCTTATTGCTCTCAAGTATTAGCATGTACATAATTATAGAGAAACAACAAAATAAATCTTAGGTGCATACCAAAGACAAAACAACAATGGTGAAAATGGGGAGTTTTCCACGGTTTCCGCATATTTACACTGGCCTCTCTCCCAGTACCTGGACAATTAGAGCTGCCTGGGCTTTTACACATTATTTGAACATGATGGATACACAGTGAGTATCTGTGAGATTCACTAACGAATTCAAGGTATCGAAAGACTTTGTAATTAATAAGAAAACGAAGATAAAGCAAATTTATTTAAGATATGAGGATAATCGCCATGAGCAGCCATTTTGGGGCCAACATATGCACGTGCAGAATAAACACGAGATGAACCGCCAAGTCATGTTTGTGATGTTACAAAACGGTTGTGTAGAAGGCTTAAATTAAGAATGAACAGTTTTGAGACGTGCGTATGTCGTTTAAAGTAATAATATTACGGGGGGGGGGGGGGGGGGGGGGGATTGGCGATAAAGTCCATATTTTCTCAAACGACAATGTGATGTTGAAAGTGTCGCGTGTGAAACAGTGATTAGTGTACTAACGAAATGAGCAAGGGTCAGAGAGAAACAAGACAGTCAACGGTGGAAAGTGAAAAAGATATTCGTTTGGCTCTACGTTCAGATATAATGATGTTAAACCAGAACGTAGATAATATTAAGGTAGATATTTTCTCAGAATTAGGTACAGAAGTTACGAAAATGACAAACGAGGTTAAAAAGAGCTAAATAAAAAACTTGAAGGTATTAAATTTGATACGAACATAAAAACACTAAAGAACTACAAGATGTAAATAAACGTGTAACATTCATAGAGAGAAAAATACAGGAGAGAATTGCGATTCTTGAAAAACACCTGCTACGACTAGAAATTCATGATAGAAAACGAAACTTGTTGATATACGGCCTACCGATACAAGGAGATATTAAAATTGAAGATACGTTTAAGGCTATCCATAATATGTTAACACAAACACTTGGCATAGAGGAAACGAGAGCAAACACAATGCAGCTGGCAAATGTCCATTGTATGCCACACAGTAAGCAGGTGTCTGAAGCACACCCATCTAAGAGTCCAAGTGAAGCCACAGAGACACCAGTGGATCCATCTCCCATCATTATTGTATTTCTTCACCGAGTGGACAGGGGTCGAATTTCAAGCTCATCTTATCGGTTAAAAGCTTCCAAGATAACCATTCGCACAGATTTGCCGGTAATATTAAAAAAGCCAGGGGAAATTAGCTTCTATTGCTTATAAGATGAGACAAGAAAAACACATGTTATAGATACAACAGTTGTTCTAGAAACTCGAGGTAGCAAGACTGAACCATGGAAAATTGCTCCCGGGATCAACTTCGATGAAATTTAATGCATTTGGGTCGGTGCTTTGTTTTTAGCCACAAATGATAAATAGAAAAACATCACAGTTCTAGATGGTCAGGTAAAATACATGTATGTATAAGGTGGTGAAAAAGAACCGTGAGAAAACTGAATCATGTATTTTCTGTCAGGTATCTAGTCTGAGCAATGTAAATGTGAGATTGTACATATTACATTCTTTCCGGTTACCTACAAATAACAGTGAAATACTACAATTCTCGAAATTTAGAGTCCGGAAAGTGGATCATGGACAGTTTGAGATAACTGTACCTCAAGTGTGGGAAATGTGTTCTGTTCGTTTATGCTCAATAGTTCTGCTTGTTGTGCTGTAGCATTGAACAAGATATTTTCAAATTTGTCTACAATGCACTATTAAACTAACTATAAAACTATAATTATTTAAAGGACACAAAATTTTACGCCAAGGCTGTGGTTTAGTTGTTCAACATCCGGCAGCATTATGACTAGGGTTTCTCTTTTAGCGACATATTTTCTTAAGTGTGTTAGTGGTCTTGCTAAAGCACTACTTTGAGCTGCTGTTGAAAAATAACAATAAAAGGAGAAAACAATGATATTAGAAAGAAAGAAAGAAATGATTTATTTAACGACGCACTCAACACATTGTATTTACGGTTATATGGCGTCAGACATATGGTTAAGGACCACACAGATATTGAGAGAGGAAACCCGCTGTCGCCACTTCATGGGCTACTCTTTTTGATTAGCAGCAAGGGATCTTTTATATGCACCATCCCACAGACAGGGTAGTACATACCACGGCCTTTGATATACCAGTCGTGGTGCACTTGCTGGAACGAGAAATAGCCCAATGGGCCTACCGACGGGGATCGATCCCACACCGACCGCGCATCGAGCGAGCGCTGTACCACTGGGCTACGTCCCGCCTCACAATGATATTAGATGTTCGAATTTATAAAGGTTAGTTTAATGTTTAATTTGTACTATGGCAGACAAAACCAAAAACATAATTAAGGAGGTATTTGGTTGTTTTGTGTTGGGGTGTTTTATTAGGGGGGTTGGGGGTGGAGGGGAGGGGGGTTAAATCATAATTTAGGAAAATATCTTTAGATCATGATTAAATGGCTTTAATGTGTACTTTGCATCGGTACTGAATTAATAACAATTTTATTTTAAATAATTAAAGGGACATTCCTGAGTTTGCTGCAATTTTTAAGATGTTATCGACTAACAGAGACTTTTTAACGATTGTAATTACATATCAAATATATATTTCTGCACAAAATATTAGAGGCTGTATATTAAATGTGTTTCTGATCGTTCTAATATTTGTACTAGGTTACATTTCTTAAAATATTTGTTTTCGTACGTACGAAATTATTTGAAGATAAAATCCAGTTTGGGCTTCTTACAAATATTAAGACCGGAAACACATTGAATATACAGACACTGGTATTCTAATCTAAACACGAAAATATATTTAATATGAAAGTTTAATAGTAGAGATGTTATATTAGTCGGAAACATCTTACAATGCAGCAAACTCAGGAATGTCCCTTTAATGGACTATTTTTGTACGCAGCTCTTCCGTTAATAAGAGTCGTTATAAAATGAAACAACAAAATAGCAATAGCAGTGCGTATTATGTTAATTCAAACGAGATACAATTTATGAAGTAAATGGTTTGCTGGGGCGTTATACACATTTAAAAGCTGAAATAATCTATAAAAAATTAATGCCTCACAACTGGTGTAACAAATGCCGCGATATGAGCTTTTTTCCTCATTGTGGGATTGTGCATATAAAACATCCCTTGTCACTAATTGAAAAGCAAAGTGTAGCGCATGGAGTGGCGACAGCTGGTTTCCTCTCTCATTTTATATATGCCCGACGTCATATATCCGTTAATAAAAAAATTCATTATTTTCCTTTACTTTTCCATTAGAAGATATAACTGTAAATCTGAAAAACAAAACCGTTATCTATTGTCAGGGCGACCAACCTAATGGAAATATTTTTCCGAAATTTTCTGATATTTTCTTTTTTTTATGCGCGCAAACACCCTTTTCATAACAATAATTTATAGCGCGCGAAAACGTCATTTTCATAAAAGTAATTTTAAACAGTGCAAAAAATGTCATGTTTGACATATATTTACAAAATGACAATACAAATGAGTATATCATTATTTATATGTGAATTGGAACTGCCTCATAAAAAAGACACACATCCCACACCTACACCTACAAGTCATCAAAAAAACCCACTTTATTTGCAAATATTGTATTACAGTTTAAGACTACAACCTACAGATTAGCCATAAAGTGACAAACAAACTTGGGACCAATGTTATTTTTATGTATGTTCATTACCGCATATGCACTACTTCATCATATGCATGTAGTGGGATCGAACTGATTTGTGGCCAACTGGTTCAGGGACGAAACAGCTGCCACCCACATTAAGACTGGCTGCCGTTTGGCATTACGCTTACATTACTATTACAGTAACACTTTTGGGGAGCCAGTTTACAGAAGAAGAAAAAATCGCGTTATTATTAAAGCCGCACACCCTAGTTCCATCCAGCGAAAATAAATTATAATTTGGTTAATCTACAAACCTATAACACACTTAGATCACATTTTTATCAAATGGAGTGAAAAAGCAGGTTTTATATCGATAAATACTATGGGAATCCCATTGTCCCAATTGCTTGAAATAATTTTGAAAGTTAGTATTCTGATGTCACCGGTAGATGTCGTTCGAAGCCAATCTAATTAAAATTAGCTCCACTATTACATGTGGATCTAACACCAGCCAGTTGGAGCTCAAGTCCACCAATCAAAACCTTACTTGCAGAATCCTGCCAGTGATTTAAAACTAACAACACTGCGTAGTCCCCAATGTCCAGGTAACATTTCGTCTGTAAATAATAATTTAAATATTGACCAATCACACTTCGCCTTTTATAACGTTATTTGGGAGCATACAAATTCTAAAAATATCGGGCGAGTCTATTTTAGTGACCGCAGTACAGCGACCATACCAATACGTACGGGGTGGGTTATCAGTCTTCAATTTTACATTAAAATTTTTTTATTTATTTATAAAACCCCCCATCTAAATCACTCTTCAGTTTTACATTACAAATTATTTATTTTATAAAATAAAACATGTTTTAAGGCATTCGTAATTCACACGAAACATGTCGCATACCCTCAGGATAATTCAGAATGTTTTCAAATTATTTTTAAATCACTGGCAGGATTCTGCAAGTAAGGTTTTGATTGGTGGACATGAGCTCCAACTGGCTGTCTTTAGATCCACATGTAATAGTGGAGCTAATTTTAACAATGCCTACGTCACGACAAATTTCACAGACTTGGGGTGCGTTCGTTTCACCTCTCCTGGACATGTTCCAACTGTTCTGTCCTGGTTGTATCCCCTCTCCAGATATCGTAAGACTTTTATTGGTTTTAAGGGTTTGTAACGTTTTGTATTGAGACACTTACTTGTCTGAACTTTATTGTTACTGAAAATGTTCACGAACTGTGAAGAAAAATCTCACAAATGAACAACAACAAATCGGATGTTGATTGCGCGAACCGTGCCTGAGAAAACAAACCGAACCAAAATGATAACGGCCACGTGATATACCAACGTCTGTGACATTGAAATGGAAATATCCCCTCTAAAAATAGATTGGACCTCGCTTCCTTAACGGTTTTTTCTCGACAGAACGTCTTGTGAAAAAATGCAAAAATTTATTTGTGAAAAATGGGGTTTAATAGCGAAAAATAACGCCGTAATGGTTAACAAATAGCCGTAACTAGGGTGTGTCCCTTTAACTTACTTGAATAAAATAATATCGGTAGGTATATTAATGTTATGGATGCGTCATATAACAGATTAGTGGTGGCCAAATATTATTTAGTCAAATGTTGCATGTGGAAGCCAATGGAAAGAAGACAATTGTCGGTTCGGTTTTTTTCTGTTGTTTTTGTACGATCGTAGCGTTCTTCTGTTATATATTCATGCTTTTATCCACAGTGGCAAAATTGCATACATCGTCATAGAACCGATGCCTGCCCCGTAGGAATATAATTCTGTTAAAATATCTTTAAAATTAATACATAAACTATTCGAGTATAAAAAATAAGAAAGAAAATTTTCATATATGGCTCCAGTTTACTCGACATTTTCATTGGTCGGCTGTTGACAATAGACACACGCCCGCGGCACAAAACTAGACAAAACGGAACTCAGCATACCTGTCAACTCCAACGCATTTGGCGTGAGTCTCACGCATTTGTAACAAACATCAAGCTCTCACGCAACGTTACTATAATCTCACACCTTTTCTAAAAATAAAAATATTTTATAATCGTAATTTATATTTTAGAGCTGAATGGAATTATATGCTGATTATGCAGGTCTCTGAAATCGTTACCTATTAATAATAATACAATATATTGAACCTACCCTCGGTTCAATACCAACAATCACTCGCGGGTGCTACCGATCACCGACTTGTATGGTTCAACATTAACCGTATTAATTAGTCAAACTTGCACTCGCTTAATTATTATTTTTTTTATTTTTTTATTATTATTATTATTTTATTTTTTAAAGAGATTTCCATTTTCGACTTAAACAAACAAACAACAAAAAACTCCGCCCTGGACCTGACCAAGAGCCTGCAGTCGCTGGACCCGGATTTCTAATTTTCTCACGCCTAAAAATTGCCACAAGTTGACAGCTCTGGCTCAGGTCAAAATGAGTGATAAAGATATTTAATTCTAAGAATGTAATAAAAATTAGTTCGTTAACAAAAAGTGAATGAGAGTGAATTTGAAAAAAAATCCGGATATTTGGCATCAATTCCGGAATTCCGAGTACGTGCTGAAAATTCCGTATTTTTCGGAAAATTCCGAAAAGTTGGTCAGTCTGTATTGTCAAAACCGTATCTCTGCACAATGCATATTCGAATGGGATTTGGCAAATTAGTGATTGCTTCCACGAATCTCTGTCGATACTAGTGTCTTCTCCCGACGAGATCCTTTACCAGAAAATACATCATACTTGCACCGCTCGGAGGACTGCCACTGTCAGACTAGTTAACTACATCAAAACTAGTTGAGTGCTCCTTGGAATAAATACAGCTGTGAGGATGTGCACACATGAATCACTGTCACCAGTCGGCATCTCCACTCTATTATTCCCCACATAATTATGAGCTTGTATGTGACTGAAGCGTAGAACTGCTAAACATTAAAGTAAATAACTAAAAATCTACGAAATTCCGCAGTTGGTGAGTAAACAAAAAACAATAATGGAAGAAACAAAAGAAGAAAATAAAGTTCAAATTCCCCCAACCATGTAGGCTACATAAAGCCAACAAACAGGTAGAGAGGGACCTAAAAGAAAAATTATATAACAAAATGGAGGACATACAAAATAATAACCCAAAAGAATACTGGTCTATTATTAGCAACATTATTAACAAAAACAAAGATGACAATGATCTCCCTAACTAACTTGTAAAACGTATGACAAATCACTTCCAATCCTTAAACAATGACACCAATTCTCACACGGATGAAAAATCACAATTACTCAAAGAAGAACTCCGTAAACGGGAAAATGAACAAAAAATATTCCCTGACCTTGACGGCCATATTACAACCCAAGAAGTATTAATAGCTAGTACATGCCTAACAAATAACAAATCTTGCGGGCTTGATCTAATATCTAATGAAATGATAAAATTCGGAAAATCAGTATTACTTTCTTCTCTTGTTAAATTGTTTAATGCGGTGTACAAAACTGGCATATTTCCAAACTATTGGACTAAAGGATATATAACTCCAATTCACAAAGAAGGATGCACAATGGACCCGACAAATTACCGAGAAATAACTATAACAAGCTGTCTAGGAAAACGTTTCTCCACGATACTGAATAACCGCCTAGTCAATCATTTAGAAAATAAAAAACTATTATCAGATAACCAGTCTGGCTTTAGGAAAGGTAGAAGAACAGCCGACAACATATTTATTCTTAAAACCCTAATAAACAAATATGTAACTAAATTACACAAACGACTCTACATATGTTTTATTGATTTTTAAAAAGCATTTGATAATGTGAGAGAAGGACTTCTTCTTAAAATTTTACGTCTAGTGATTGGCGGGAAATTCTACAATATTGTTAAATCAATCTATGACAAAACTGAAGTCGCAATTAGGTTCGCAAATAACATTACAGATACATTTTCCTCAAATATAGGGGTAATACAAGGTGATACACTCAGCCCTGCCATGTTTAACATTTTCATAGATGACCTAAATTTTCAATCAACTATATGTGCACCTGTTACACTACAAAAAGAAAAACTATCCCATTTGTTATGGGCAGATGACCTCCTCCTCCTGTCTGAAACCCCACAAGGCCTTCAGGAATGTCTGAATAGTCTTGATGACTTCTGTAAGCTATGGCACCTAAATATAAACCATTCAAAATCAAATTTTATGATCATACAATAAGGGAGAAGCCCCACAAGTACTAAACTCTACCTAGATAACAATACAATTTCTCAAACAAATGCATACACGTATCCGGGTTGCACTATAAACTCAGCTGGAAACTTTACCGAAACTAAAACTGTACTCAGTAATAAGGGATCAAAAGCACTCTTCAGATTACACCAGGCTTTCCACCCCCACATATATAATCAACTGTTTGATACACTAATTAAACCTATTCTACTCTATAACTCGGAAGTATGGGGCACGAAACTGCATGGCAAACTAAAGAAACACAACCAACACAAATTCTTTGACATATTAGAGTCTGAACCCTTTGAAAAATTACATATAAAATTCTGTAAAATTAATCTTCAAGTCCCACGAAACAGTGTTAACATTGCCTGCAGGAGTGAACTGGGGCGCTACCCACTTATAAATAGCATACATACAAATATTTGTAAATATTTTATGTACCTAGAAAATGTAGAAGAATCAAGATCTATATTGTATGATGCAGTATCCTGTAGCAAAGAGCTACAAACACAACACAACATAGGTTGGCATGCTTATTTACAAGATATGCTTGATAGTAACAACATTGACAAAGTCTATTAACTAACGCTAAAATTCACCCAAAATCAAACTCTAGCTACGTAAACAAAATCCTTGATGACAGATATTACGAACATTTTAAAATTAAGCTACAGAACTCTGAAAAGCTGTAAATATTTAAACATATTAAAAACAAATATGAAATGGCAAATTACTTGAAATAAAAAAAAATAAAAAAATACCAATTTTAGACAAGCTCTCGCAAAACTACGTTTATGTGCTCACAGACTGGAAATCGAGGTAGGACGTTATAGGAATATCCATAGAAATGACCGTATATGCCGGCTGTGCCAAAAAGAACCAGAAGGTGAGATTCATTTTTTGACTCAATGTCCAATAAATATGCATTTAAGAAAAATACTATACTATAAAGTCGGTCAAATATGTTCTGAGTTCACATTTCTGTCTGAACTGGAAAAATGTGTTTTCCTTCTTGACGGCCCAGAACAAGTAACTCCAACTGTTGGGCAATTCTGTTATGAAATGTTCAACCATAGGCAAAATGAACTTACCAGACCCTCTACTACAACACCAACTTGAATAAACACATATACACACTGCACACATTTACGTGTACATGTCATATAACTATTACACGTATATCAAGCCTTGAAATAAGCGGCCGGTCACGGCCATTGTCCGGTACAAATTTGTAACTTGTCAGTAACAATGTTGATTGCGCCGGTCACCATGTCCGAAGCTCGCGTTGTAGTAAAAGCCGGCTGTTTTGGAGTCTAATACACTTAATGCACCGATAAAAACAAAAATTGATTACGAATGAAAAAATACAAATGTGTACCAGTGGAATTCGAACTGGTTCGCGGGGCACTTGACAGTCCAACACGAAGTTCATCTACAGTCCGCGTACCTGTTTAGTAGGATTTTTTATAGTCTCGATTTTGCGGGAACTTACATTGTGAAAAGTGATGTCACGCATATTAGTAATTGACCTTTCGTACTTAGCGTATACTTCCTGTGGCGTTTTCGTTTAAAGTTTGCAATTCAAATTGCCTCATGGTTAACAATTAAGGATGTTGAACAAAATAACTTCAGTCTTTGCTGTAAAAGAACAGACAGGTACAGATAATAACAAATCAACTGTCCCTGTTCCCAGTATCCGCGGCGGGTATCCGCGGCGGGTAGCCGCCGATTAAATCGTCCCCCAAAAATTCCCAAACGAATATCCTGTAGAGTAGTATCTTAAAACCTAGCACTGAACTAAAATGGTAAAAGGAGTATTTAGTTAAAACAAATGCCTCTTTGTGGCTACAGTTTGAAGAAAACACCAAAGGCGAGGTTACACTTATGACGTGCTCGCTCTGCAACACATTTTAAAAAGAAATGCAGTATAATCACGATTTTTCGGACGCATGGATCAAAGAGTCCACAAATCTGCGTGTGTCAAATGCTAAAGATCACTCGGCAACCAAAAATATAGAATATTACCACAAACAAGACACTGATGACATTGAAAAAAATGGATGAGTCTGAGTCAGATCATCATGAATCTGAAAGTTCAACACAAAGTGATAGTGACAACAGTTTCATGGGTTTCTTAAGCCCTATCCTAACCGGCCGCGAGCGATTATTTTAGAAATCATTGACTTCCATTGCCGCATCCTAACTACGCGCGCGACGCGACAGATTTATATGTCGCGTCGCACGCGTGCGGTTAGGATACGGCAATTGAAATCCATGATTTCTAAAATAATCGCTCATGTAGCTCGCGGCTGGTTAGGATACAGCTTTACCAGAGGACATATATTAATGCATCATAGACTAGTAAGTATGTAACAATAATAAATGTCATCATTTGGTGACTATTGCCGTAATTGCTGCATTGGTTATTTAGTAATTAAATGTATCAATTATTAAACAACACAAAACTTAATTTATTTCATTTTTATTTACAATGTTTTGTGACGGGTACAATTTCTTTCATGTCAGGCACAAATTGATTGGTGCAGGACATTGTGTCAGGTACACTAAAATGTTTTATTTCAAGGCTTGGTATATAATCATTGTCATCATTATTATTACTATGTGTCTGATCTTACCATTTTATATTCTAATTATGTATGTTGTCCAATGTATACCATGCCATGTTTATATGATTCATATATAAATAAATGATTTGATGGATTGATACTCCCTACCGTTCTCACAACTTTCTATCAAATATTCACCATGCCAAGACCTTCTACCACTATTCCCAATCTGATTAAAATTAGCTCTACTGGGTCAAGCCAGTAGATTAACAGCATTGCATGGACTGCCATGTCCAGGTGACATTTCATCTATAAATAACAATTTAAATATCGACCAATAATACACTTCACCTTTTATAGCGTTATTCGGGAATATACAAATTCTAAAAATATCGGGCGAGACTTTTTATGCAATAGGCGAACTTGTTGGTCTATTTCAACATTAAAAAAACAGGGAGAAAAGTGCAGTAATAAACTTTGGATTGTATACTAGTATAAACAGATTTTATGGCTATACCATCACGGTTTTTTTTTCGTCTTGATCGTTATCGTTATATTTTTAACATGCTCCTATACCACTAAGGTTTCGAGCATGTCCACCCCGGGTTCGACCTCTGGAAGCCAGGGGCCCAATCCGGGGCAGAAATTTCTTGGGATAATTTTGAATTTACGCCAATGGGGGTAGATTTCTTCTTGAAACGAATTTTATATAAAATTTTATACTGCAATTAGTTTCCAGCATGCTTCGTAATTCATCCGAATCATTTCGTATACCCTCGGCATAATCCCGAATGTTTCAAATTCTTTTCAAATCACTGGCATGATTTTGCAAGTAAGGTTTTGATTGGTCGAATGAAAGGTCAACTGGACATGAGCTCCAACAGGATGCTGTTAGATCCACATGTAATAGTGGAGCTAATTTTAATTATATTGCACTATTCCATCAGTGAGATATACCACTATTCCATCAGTGAACTCTACCACTATTCCGCCAGTGAACTGTACCACTATTCCGCCAGTGAGATCTACCACTATTCCGCCAGTGAACTCTACCACTATTCCACCAGTGAACACCACTATTCCAGCAGCGAGCTCTACCACTATTCCATCAGTGAGAGCTACCACTATTCCATCAGTGAACTCTACCACTATTCCATCAACTAGCTCCACCAGTATTCAACCACCGAGCTCTACCACTATTCCATCAGCGAGCTCTACCACTATTCCACCAGTGAGCTCTAACACTATTCCATCAGTGAGCTCTACCAGTATTCAACCACCGAGCTCTACCACTATTCCATCAGCGAACTCTACCACTATTCCATCAGCGAGCTCTACCACTATTCCATCAGTGAGCTCTACCACTATTCCATCAGTGAGATCTACCACTATTCCATCAGCGAACTCTACCACTATTCCATCAGCGAACTCTACCACTATTCCATCAGCGAGCTCTACCACTATTCCATCAGTGAGCTCTACCACTATTTCATCAGTGAGATCTACCACTATTCCATCAGCGAACTCTACCATTATTCCATCAGTGAGCTCTACCACTATTCCATCAGCGAACTCTACCACCATTTCATCAGCGAGCTCTACCACTATTCCATCAATGAACTCTACCACTATTCCACCAGTGAGCTCGATCACTATTCCATCATTAAATCTACCACTATTCCACCAGTGAACTCTACCACTATTCCACCAGTGAACTCTTATCACTATTCCACCAGTGAACTCTACCACTATTCCTCCAGTGAGATCTACCAGTATTCCACCAGCGAACTCTATCACTATTTCACCAGCGAACTCTATCACTATTTCACCAGCGAACTCTATGACTATTCCACCAGCGAACTCTATCACTATTCCACCAGTGAACTCTATCACTATTCCACCAGTGAACTCTACCACTATTTCTCCAGTGAGATCTATCACTATTTCTCCAGTGAGATCTATCACTATTTCACCAGTGAACTCTATCACTATTCCACCAGTGAACTCTACCACTATTCCTCCAGTGAGATCTACCACTATTCCACCAGCGAACTCTATCACTATTCCATCAGGGAGATCTACCACTATTCTACCAGTGAGCTCTATCACTATTCCACCAGTGAACTCTATCACTATTCCTCCAGCGAACTCTACCACTATTCCACCAGTGAACTCTACCACTATTCCACCAGTGAACTCTATCACTATTCCACCAGTGAACTCTACCACTATTTTGCTAATGAGCTCTCTCACTATTCCACCAGTGAGCTTTCAGAAATCCTTTTGATCAGTTATTCATCTGTATTGCAGCTATATGCCAATCATAAAACATTTTCAATGGATACACAATAGACTTTGTTTTATGAACCACAGGAAAACAAGACAAATGACAATGTAAAATTGTTTATTATCGAAACAATCAATATGGACGGAATTTTCGTGAAGCTTTCATCAAAGCAATTCTTTGCTTGTCTTCTTCAAACTTTTGTCGAAGGGTAACAATTTCTGAAAATAAAAATAAAAATACAATATTATCCTGAACATTTCACTGAAACTTTCTGGACTATTGGAGTAGCCAGAAATTTGAGGTGTGATTGGGAGGTCATACCTACGCCCCCATACTACACATCCAGAATTCTATATACCCTGAACCTGCCAAAGAGAGCCACCTGAATTAATCAGCCATGTTTTTATCCTGAACAATTTTCCATGGTTTAAGTGGCCTATTTTAAACACCCTTTAGATCCCAAATTGCCCAAATATTTGCATTAAGTGGCTATAACTCTTCTTTATTTGGTACTGTTAGCATCAAGGTATCAGAAATAAGGAATCTTTACACATTCTCGGCCATCATTATCTAATTTCAGTCAGGCATCTTCACTGCGTATTAAGTAATTACATGTATGACTGTGGAATGCATCCAATTAAGTCTAAAAAAGCTAAACTTGTTCTATGTGTACTGTGGCACTATCTTTCACGAAGTAATAATTATATGGACAAACTCTTCACTGACACTATGACAGGTAACTTAAAAATATTTTAGTCCAAAGCACACTTCGTTGTCCTATTTTCGTTTTATGTACCCAAGTACATGTACTAAGGCCTAAAAAATATTATATTATCTGGTAAGCTTTGCACCGGACATCCCACACATCTGGATCCATATACTCTAGTATATGGTCAACATTTGGTCAACATTTGGTCAACATTTGGTAAAAATTTGTAAGTCTAACTCAGGACTTTTTGGTTCAAGCATTGCAGTGTATTCGACACTTCCAAGTTCAACCCAACAAGATTCTACTGTATACTGACCCACGAATAAAACAGTATTAATAACAAGAATACCACAAAATTAGGCTATTGAATGTCAAATATTTGGTAATTTTGACATATTATAGTCTTAAAGATGAAACCCGTTATTTTTCCATTGATAGCAAGCGATCTTTTATATGCATCTACAGACAGGATAGCACATACCATGGCCTTTGATACACCAGTTGTGATGCACTGGCTGGAACGAGAAATATCCCAATGGGCTCACAATGGGAATCGATCTCAAATCGACCTCGCATCAAGGGAGCGCTTTACAACTGGGCTACGTCCAGGCACAAAATTAAATGTCTTGCCTACAATAAACTTATTCGGTGTCACTGATAGTTGCATCCATAAGATATTCATCTCAATGCATGTTACCAAAAAAGAAAATAATAATCATTCTAAAAATTCAATTTAAACACATTAAAACAATTATGTCACATGCATTGTGCTTAACGTCCATAAGAACAACTATACGGCAAGTTTACTCAATCTAGGACTGGAGGTGGGCTGTAAAGGTTTTTTGAGCAGTTTCTGTTAATTTGATTTTATTTGTGATTAAATATATAATTATTAGTATTAAAAAGGCTTCTTGTCTGAAAACCTTTTACAGTGACTACATGGTTAGGAATGTTCCTTTAAATTCATCCACTAGACGTCTACAAAACCCAAACATCTAGAGTTACTAAAATACAGAAAAACTTAATTTGCAATATGGCAACATTTGTCTGGGAGAATACTGATTGCTTTACACATTAAATTACCATAATAAAAGGTAGGTGATACGCTATGTACAATATATCATCTTAGCAACATTTTTAGTAAAAAAACTAATGTTTTTATTTGATGAAAAATATTCCATCTCCATGACGAGCGAAGGACAAACTGATGGTTGAGGTAACTGACTGTCAGAGTAAATGGGCTGGAGTGTGGCTTTTCAAGCACAAATCGTACTGGGTAATATTATGAACATAAAATACTTTTATTGCATCAAATGATTTAATATATATTTTTCTAACTAATAATACAGGAAAATGTCATTTGCAATATAGCAGCATTTGTCTGGGGGTTTATTGCACATTAAATGATCATAACAACAGGTAGGTGATACATTATATTCTATATGTCATCTTAATAATGTTTTTATTCTCTACTAATGGTCTTGCTTACCTGATCAAACATATGAAGAGGCCAAGCTAATGTGTTATACAGGCCATGTGATTAGAACAAAGTGAATACTACATTGTGTGAACATACATGTACATACAAACCTGTCTAAATTGGACCCTGATAATTCCGAAATCTTGTCAAAACCGGCCAAATTTCATTAATCATGGTCCCAAATTTTCTCTTATTTACACCATGTACATGTATTAAAAACCTGATAAAACTGGAATCTGTCTATTTCAGAAACCAGATTTTGGTTCAAAAATTTAAAATCTTTAATTAATTAACCTAAACAAACCGGTATAGTGTAACCAAATTAAAAGTCAACTTAACAAAAACAAGACTACCAGAAAACAATGCTGACTGGAATTTATGCTGTGCAGCATCCAGTGTTACATCACAGGCCACTGGTTTTCACAGTCTCAGCCCAGCTTAGCAGACAGGGTAATTAATACTTGATTCTTTTCAATTGGAGTGTCTGGTGCCATGCAAATTCTTTTCATCTTCAGACAAATCTCTGATAGTGTAAAATGCTAGAAACAACTATAATTTAGAGTAAAATACACACATGACTTAATTTGTATATTTTACACTGAATATAAACAGAAAATGTTATCATTTCTGTGATAGAAATGAGAAAAACACACACTGAAGTTTGATAAGAAAGAACGAAAATGTCTTGGCCACCACAGGCCAAACATAGGCATGTGGAATTATCTGTTATTGTGCAACCTTAATTGTTGTAAAAACTAAATTACATTGAAATTTGTTGTTGTTTTTATTTATGTTTTAATTTCTGTCCATAAATAAGAAACATACATAACAAAATTGGGATATAGCGACATTATTATTTGTCCAACAGTCACATTAATTCTGCAATTCTCAAACTTGTTCGTTTACAGTTTTTATTTCAACTTATTTTCGTGACAATATCCAATTAAGGTTCAAGTACGCTGTCCTGGGCACACACCTCAGCTATCTGGGTTGTCTGTCCAGGACAGTGAGTTAGTTGTTAGTGGTTAGTGAGAGAGAAGAGGGTGTAGTGGTCTTACACCTACCCATTGAGTCATTAAAACTCGCTCTGGATGGGAGCTGGTACCAGGCTGCGAACCTTGTACCTTTCAGCCTGATGTCCAATGGCTTAACTACGACACCACCGAGGCTGCTGTTTACAGTTACGAATTTGATGCCTAACAGATCAAATAAAAATTCACCTGCTAAAATTACTAAAAATTTGCAGATGACTAGCCATTCATGGCGATAGTATGTACATGTAGTTCACATCCGAACGCACAGGTAACTTCCAGGCAATCTAAACAGCCATTCGTCTCATATTAAGTGAACAAATACTGCATCTGAGTGTGCTTAACCAACTTCCAACTTAAACAGTATACAAAATATTCTGGAGAAGATATTTTCGAATCTGGAAGAAAAAACCCTTAACCATACAACTGTTATCTTTTGAATTTAGTAGAAAAAAAGGAGTTTAAATGTTACCCTGAACTCTATAATATGAAATAAATCACACACGATAAATGTGCCACATAAGATGACTGATCACTGCAAATATAGTGGGAGACTATTTTTCATATAATATTTGCACCATTTCAATTGGAAAAATGATGTCAATCACAATATACAAAACATTTCAAACATTGGAGTTGTTAAATTAATAAAATTTAAATGGAGGTGTAGCCAAATTGTTTTTAAAAGATTTGTTTTATTCTCTTAAAACTTTTATCAGAACCTACTTCCTTACAAGTGAACATGAACGTGAACAAGTTGTACTTAGGTAATACCAATTTGTGAGAACACCTCAACACAGCTTAAGTTGCTGATTTCTAATGTCTAAACTTACGTTTTTGTTTTGTTTCTCGAACTTGAAACCTGTAGAAATTCAGAAGCTCCTGAAAGTGAAATAACATTTGTTAAACAACAGAAACGTTGAGTTTAACGGACTATCCCAAGTGTTCAACCCTACCAAGACTTCCATTTGTTCCCCCCAACAAAATAAACGCTTGTCTTGCTTCTTCCTGTTTTCAAAAACACAATCTTACCGTAACATGTTTTAAATATAAAGCATTATATGAATAAATACATTTGGAATGGCATTTGGCTGAATTAGTTCAAATTTTAATTGGCTGTTAGAAATTTGTTTTGTTGTTTTTTTGTACAGAAATATATTGGTCATAAAGATATTCATATTCTAATAAAGAAAATGTAAGTAAATTGTAACTTTAATAAAGTAAAACTATTTTGTTTGCTCTCTTCTCCATCTTAACAAGGACAACTTTATATAGATACAAACTCGAAATTGTCAGGGATGACAATGACAACCGAACTGAAAACAAAACTGAAAAAATATGTATAGTTCCATAGAAAATTGTCATCCCTGTCAATTAGAGCATCCACCATTGTGATTGGTTGAATTTCAGTTTTTAAATTTATGCCCATCCAATGGTTAGCGATTTTATAAATGGCCTTGCTACTTGCTAATTTCAAATCGAAACCACCATTGTGAACAAGTGTCAGCGTTAAAAGATTAAATATACTTGTTTAAAGCTACAATGTCTTATTTTTAGCCAATGAGATCTACTGCCGTTATTAATTTAATGAGCAGTTAACGTTTCTTCTGATTTGTGAACAACATGACCTAAGTAGTACAACCTGGCATGAAGGCAGATTTAAAATATCTACAAAATGTTTATATAGATCAATTGTTGTATGTGTAATACACTATCGAAGTGACTGAATAAAGGTACCTAACCCACGCACCCCCAAAAAAAAAAACTCCTCCGATTTGGTCGATACACATAAACAACCTAAATGACTTCCAATCTGTGGAATTCCTTTGCTTCAAGGATAACTATTATCCCAGAATTGTACAAAATGACACCTTCTACAGACTAAAGATACCGAGTTTGTAATGAAATCTGAAAACCTCAGCTTTCCTTATACAATAAGGTACTTCAAATTGATATGCTGAGCATATATCTTTTAAAAAAAGATTGAAGAGACTTCCGTTGCCCAAGTTTAAATGGTTATCATTCAGTAATTAATATACGTGTATTTTAAATTTACCATCACTTTTGACAAGAATATTTTTCAATATGTAAAGTTAAAGTTTGTTTTGTCTGATGACACCACTAGAGCACATTGACTAATTAATCATCAGCTATTGGATGTCTAACATTTGGCAATTCTGACCCGTAGTCATCAGAGGAAACCCGCTACAGTTTTCCTAATGCAGCAAGTGATCTTTTATTTACACTTTCCCACAGAACGGAAAGCACATACCATGACATTTGACCGTTGTGGCGCATTGGTTGGAACAAGAATTTTCAATACTTCTGCAGTCTATATGAGTTACCGTTTCTTTTTTCTTCTTTCTTTCGTTTGCTTTCAACCTTTTGTCGTTTGTCTCTGTTCTTCGGGCCACCTTGTTACTATGGCGATTGACAGTCATCCAGCCCTCTTCATCAGGGACTCCTTCAGTCTCCTTGGCTTTTTGTTTGTCCTAAACACAATTAAAAGCCAATCAGTCAGCTAGTGTTCTTGTTCTAAACAACAATTTAAACTCAACCAGTCAACTAGTGTTCTTGTTCTAAACAACAACTTAAACTCAATCAGTCAGCTAGTGTTCTTGTCCCAAAAAAATTAAACTCAATCAGTCAACTAGTGGTCTTGTCCCAAACAATTTAAACTCAATCAGTCAGCTAGTGTTCTTGTCCTAAACAATTTAAACTCAATCAGTCAACTAGTGTTCTTGTCCTAAACAATTTAAACTCAACCAGTCAACTAGTGTTCTTGTTCTAAACAACAACATAAACTCAATCAGTCAGCTAGTGTTCTTGTCCCAAACAATTTAAACTCAATCAGTCAACTAGTGGTCTTGTCCCAAACAATTTAAACTCAATCAGTCAGCTAGTGTTCTTGTCCCAAACAATTTAAACTCAATCAATCAGCTAGTGTTCTTGTCCTAAACAATTTAAACTCAATCAGTCAACTAGTGTTCTTATCCTAAACAATTAAAACTCAATCAGTCAACTAGTGTTCTTGTCCTAAACAACTTAAACTCAATCAGTCAACTAGTGTTCTTGTCCTAAACAATTTAAACTCAATCAGTCAACTAGTGTTCTTGTTCTAAACAACAATTTAAACTCAATCAGTCAACTAGTGTTCTTGTTCTAAACAACAATTTAAACTCAATCAGTCAACTAGTGTTCTTGTTCTAAACAACAATTTAAACTCAATCAGTCAGCTAGTGTTCTTGTCCTAAACAATTTAAACTCAATCAGTCAGCTAGTGTTCTTGTCCTAAACAACAATTAAAACTCAATCAGTCAGCTAGTGTTCTTGTTCTAAACAATTTAAACTCAATCAGTCAACTAGTGTTCTTGTCCTAAACAATTAAAACTCAAATCAGTCAACTAGTGTTCTTGTTCTAAACAACAATTTAAACTCAACCAGTCAACTAGTGTTCTTGTTCTAAACAACAACTTAAACTCAATCAGTCAGCTAGTGTTCTAAACAACAATTTAAACTCAACCAGTCAACTAGTGTTCTTGTTCTAAACAACAACTTAAACTCAATCAGTCAGCTATTGTTCTAAACAACAATTAAAACTCAATCAATCAGCTAGTGTTCTTGTTCTAAACAATTTAAACTCAATCAGTCAACTAGTGTTCTTGTGCTAAACAATTAAAACTCAAATCAGTCAACTAGTGTTCTTGTTCTAAACAACAATTTAAACTCAATCAGTCAGCTAGTGTTCTTGTTCTAAACAACAATTTAAACTCAATCAGTCAGCTAGTGTTCTTGTCCTAAACAATTTAAACTCAATCAGTCAGCTAGTGTTCTTGTTCTAAACAACAATTTAAACTCAATCAGTCAGCTAGTGTTCTTGTCCTAAACAACAATTTAAACTCAATCAGTCATCTAGTGCTATTGTTCTAAACAACAATTAAAACTCAATCAGTCAGCTAGTGTTCTTGTTCTAAACAATTTAAACTCAATCAGTCAGCTAGTGTTCTTGTCCTAAACAACAATTTAAACTCAATCAGTCAACTAGTGTTCTTGTCCTAAACAATTAAAACTCAAATCAGTCAACTAGTGTTCTTGTTCTAAACAACAATTTAAACTCAACCAGTCAACTAGTGTTCTTGTTCTAAACAACAACTTAAACTCAATCAGTCAGCTAGTGTTCTTGTCCCAAACAATTTAAACTCAATCAGTCAACTAGTGGTCTTGTCCCAAACAATTTAAACTCAATCAGTCAGCTAGTGTTCTTGTCCTAAACAATTTAAACTCAATCAGTCAACTAGTGTTCTTGTCCTAAACAATTTAAACTCAATCAGTCAGCTAGTGTTCTTGTCCTAAACAACAATTTAAACTCAATCAGTCAACTAGTGTTCTTGTCCTAAACAATTAAAACTCAAATCAGTCAACTAGTGTTCTTGTCCTAAACAATTAAAACTCAATCAGTCAACTAGTGTTCTTGTTCTAAACAACAATTTAAACTCAATCAGTCAACTAGTGTTCTTGTCCTAAACAATTAAAACTCAAATCAGTCAACTAGCGTTCTTGTTCTAAACAACAATTTAAACTCAATCAGTCAGCTAGTGTTCTTGTCCTAAACAATTTAAACTCAATCAGTCAGCTAGTGTTCTTGTCCTAAACAACAATTTAAACTCAATCAGTCAACTAGTGCTATTGTTCTAAACAACAATTAAAACTCAATCAGTCAGCTAGTGTTCTTGTTCTAAACAATTTAAACTCAATCAGTCAGCTAGTGTTCTTGTCCTAAACAACAATTTAAACTCAATCAGTCAACTAGTGTTCTTGTCCTAAACAATTAAAACTCAAATCAGTCAACTAGTGTTCTTGTTCTAAACAACAATTTAAACTCAACCAGTCAACTAGTGTTCTTGTTCTAAACAACAACTTAAACTCAATCAGTCAGCTAGTGTTCTTGTCCCAAACAATTTAAACTCAATCAGTCAACTAGTGGTCTTGTCCCAAACAATTTAAACTCAATCAGTCAGCTAGTGTTCTTGTCCTAAACAATTTAAACTCAATCAGTCAACTAGTGTTCTTGTCCTAAACAACAATTAAAACTCAATCAGTCAGCTAGTGTTCTTGTCCTAAACAATTTAAACTCAATCAGTCAACTAGTGTTCTTGTCCTAAACAACAATTTAAACTCAATCAGTCAGCTAGTGTTCTTGTCCTAAACAATTTAAACTCAATCAGTCAGCTAGTGTTCTTGTCCTAAACAATTTAATTTAAACTCAATCAGTCAAACTAGTGCTAGTGTTCTAAACAACAATTAAAACTCAATCAGTCAGCTAGTGTTCTTGTCCTAAACAATTTAAACTCAATCAGTCAGCTAGTGTTCTTGTCCTAAACAACAATTTAAACTCAATCAGTCAACTAGTGTTCTTGTCCTAAACAATTAAAACTCAAATCAGTCAACTAGTGTTCTTGTTCTAAACAACAATTTAAACTCAACCAGTCAACTAGTGTTCTTGTTCTAAACAACAACTTAAACTCAATCAGTCAGCTAGTGTTCTTGTCCCAAACAATTTAAACTCAATCAGTCAACTAGTGGTCTTGTCCCAAACAATTTAAACTCAATCAGTCAGCTAGTGTTCTTGTCCTAAACAATTTAAACTCAATCAGTCAACTAGTGTTCTTGTCCTAAACAACAATTAAAACTCAATCAGTCAGCTAGTGTTCTTGTCCTAAACAATTTAAACTCAATCAGTCAACTAGTGTTCTTGTCCTAAACAACAATTTAAACTCAATCAGTCAGCTAGTGTTCTTGTCCTAAACAATTTAAACTCAATCAGTCAGCTAGTGTTCTTGTCCTAAACAATTTAAACTCAATCAGTCAGCTAGTGTTCTTGTCCTAAACAACAATTAAAACTCAATCAGTCAGCTAGTGTTCTTGTCCTAAACAATTAAAACTCAAATCAGTCAACTAGTGTTCTTGTCCTAAACAACAATTTAAACTCAATCAGTCAGCTAGTGTTCTTGTCCTAAACAACAATTTAAACTCAATCAGTCAACTAGTGTTCTTGTCCTAAACAATTAAAACTCAAATCAGTCAACTAGTGTTCTTGTTCTAAACAACAATTTAAACTCAACCAGTCAACTAGTGTTCTTGTTCTAAACAACAACTTAAACTCAATCAGTCAGCTAGTGTTCTTGTCCCAAACAATTTAAACTCAATCAGTCAACTAGTGGTCTTGTCCCAAACAATTTAAACTCAATCAGTCAGCTAGTGTTCTTGTCCTAAACAATTTA
Organism: Gigantopelta aegis; assembly: GCF_016097555.1. Taxonomy (NCBI): domain Eukaryota; kingdom Metazoa; phylum Mollusca; class Gastropoda; order Neomphalida; family Peltospiridae; genus Gigantopelta; species Gigantopelta aegis. Next base: position 75,864,008 of record NC_054706.1, on the reverse strand, counting down.
AACTCAATCAGTCAACTAGTGTTCTTGTCCTAAACAACAATTTAAACTCAATCAGTCAGCTAGTGTTCTTGTCCTAAACAATTTAAACTCAATCAGTCAGCTAGTGTTCTTGTCCTAAACAATTTAAACTCAATCAGTCAGCTAGTGTTCTTGTCCTAAACAACAATTAAAACTCAATCAGTCAGCTAGTGTTCTTGTCCTAAACAATTAAAACTCAAATCAGTCAACTAGTGTTCTTGTTCTAAACAACAATTTAAACTCAATCAGTCAGCTAGTGTTCTTGTCCTAAACAACAATTTAAACTCAATCAGTCAACTAGTGTTCTTGTTCTAAACAACAATTAAAACTCAATCAGTCAGCTAGTGTTCTTGTCCTAAACAACAATTTAAACTCAATCAATCAATCAAATAAAAATTAATTTGCAATCACTGTTTATTTAATATTCTAAAACTGAGTATCGATCTCTGTAACTTGCATAGAAAATCACAACACGATACTGAACAGAATGTTTCCTGGTACATGTAGGTCTAAGGAGAAGACATGGGCAGCCCAGTCTCCCTCAAAATAACAGATCCTTTTTTGTCTGAAGACACAGGTATAAACATGATAATAAGTGTGTTTTCTAATGCCTACAGGTCGTGAGAGCTATTAGCTGATCCAAACAGCTGAAAGGTATTTTTACCTCATGAAACCATGAGGGAAATATCTATAGATCAAGTTTAATATTTTTAAGACAAAAATCTCAGCATGTGCGGGTGTGATGCGAATTGTCAGCTGAGACGAATTAACCAACTAACCAAGGAAAACACAAATGAAGATAACAGGTTTTTAAAATGGTGACAAAGTATCAAGTGGTAAGTGATCTGTATTTTTCAAGACATATTAATCTTTAGACTACTGGATTAATTTTTTACAAAAACCATGTTGAGTGGGTACAAGTTTATAATTTTTATTCACTTAAATCAGAGTTCGACAAATCCGCTAGCCCAATGCCCATGGCTGGTGGTTTTTAAGTTCGGGCTAGTGGGGTTTTTTCCCTCTCCCCTTATCGCTCGATTGTGGGGTTTTTTCTTCTTCTTTTTCTCTCAGCTGAATTTTTTTAAAATAAATTTGACTGTGACGTTTGTCATCGAATAATATCAACAACGCAATCAGTATATAATAATAATCCACTTGAACTAGGTCTGCAAACTGCAGTAACATGCTATCTCTACATCGTCACAGTTACAGCATGCATTGTTTACTTTTCTCTTTCAAGTTTTTGGCACAGGAAATAAGACTAATGACATGCGTGTTTTGATTGGTTGTACACATCACGTGGTAGTTAATCTCGCACATATATTTTAGGCTAAGAACTTGGAAATCACCAATCGCGATGACAGGTTAATCTCAATCAAGTAAACCCCAGTCATGCTTGAATTTCAGTGTTTGTTTTATTTATCTATTGTTTTCTAATTTAACACTTCGCTTACATGTCGGCGATCAGGAAAACAATTTACTTTAATGGTAACCGCACATGCAATGCCTATTATGTGTAGCAGTTTGGATAATGCGTCACAGCTGTCAATATAAGATAACACCTTTTTGTTCATCAATTAACAATGGATTAGATGTCGCCGTTACATTCTTTTGATATCGGTCTGACATGGGATAATGCCCTGTATTTGAGCAATTGGCATCACCGTTCCTGGCGACATGAATAGTAGGCCCTAAATGTATAACCCACTACCAAATACACTGAACCATCTATTACCGTGTGTCACACTGTCGTACCCTCATTTAAATTTAATTATTCTGATAGTGGGTTTAGATACCAACCATGAGTTTGCTCAATTATTTTCCTCAGGGGGAGGGCAAAAGCGAAAACGGGACAATGACGATGGATCATACTTGACAACAGACAAAATGCACAACATGACAAAAAACTGAAAGTTACAACATGATTTAAGTGTTTGTTTTATTTTACTGTTATACTCGTAAATGTGTAATGTTACAAAAATTATATAAAAATCCAGTTATAATTGATCAAGAATTTGGGCTAGTGCTTTATCTTGGTGGGCTAGTGGTTTTCACAAACTCACTTTTCAAAATATTTGTCATACTCTGCTTAAATGTTTTATAAATACATAAAATAAAGTTCACATTTGAATCGGTAAGTATTATTTTAGTTTTTTCATATTTTTATATTTTAGATCAGTTATTATTGATTAAAATCAGACAAAAAATCGAAAAAGACTCACTGAATATCATTAATTTACAGTCCAGTATTTATGTCTATTATTCCCGATAACAGTGGTTTTCTGACCAGATTTTTTTTTAAAACAAACTACGATTCACATCCAAATATTTGGTCATTTTCGTTGTTGGTAAAACAGTCAAATTTATTATCAAAATTAGCTGTCACAATCGGCTATCAATAGATGAAAATGACCATGACATGCCGCCATTGTTGTCAAGCGAAAATACTTGCCGAAAACCACGTTTTGAACTCGGTAATTTTCAATTGAAACAACAAACAAAAGATACCATCTTGTTAAGAAATCAAGTTTCCTGTATTATACATCCGTTTCCAGTGGGTGCCATGTGCCAAACGGTGGGAAATATGAATTGGGGAATGCACTGTATACTGTGTACAGTATGTCGACTGGTGTGACGTCGGGCGAGATATCTTGCCTGCGGTAGTCAGAAAGTTAACTGAAATTTGGCTTCTATTATGTCTGGTGCAGATTATTAAAACAAAAATTCTACAGAATAAAATGATTTGAAGACTGCTCCGGGGGGGGGGGGCTCTGTTAACTCCTCTTACCCCCTCAACCCTGGCTCATACACTTATGACTGCATGACCATAAACCTGTTATATCAATGTGAGGGATGCGAAAAACTGTACTCCTGGTCTGAACAAACAACACTTTCTCTGTAACACAAACATTTTTGAGGAGTGTAATTTTTTCCTCCTCAATTTTTTTTACTCTTGGATTTTTCAAAAACGTTGGTACCAACCATACAACGTTAGAGAAATAAAATAAAATACAGTACCTCTTCCATTGTTGCATCAAACTGCACCATGAAGGAGTCTATTTCCACCTGCATCTCATTTACATCAACAACACTCATCTCGTACACCTGAGTCCATTCTGAAATTATTACAAACTTTACAATGAACCATGAAAATTACCACTTTTCATACTGAACATAAATATAAATAAAGTTACCTCCATCTATCATACAAAGTCTGTACGTTTTAGTTCTGAACCAGTAGTATGGACATCGGATTCAGTGACCTAAGGAATTAAGAATACACTAGTCGAGACAATAAACGCTGTGCCCAAAATAACCTTGCCCAAATTAATAATAAACGCTGTGCCCAAAATAACCATGCCCAAAATAATAATAAACGCTGTGCCCAAAATAACCATGCCCAAATTAATCATAAACGCAGTGCCCAAAATATCCATTCCCAAATTAATAATAAATGTTGTACCCAAAATAACCATGCCCAAATTAATAATAAATGATGTACCCAAAATAACCATGCCCAAATTAATAATAAATGTTGTACCCAAAATAACCATGCCCAAATTAAGTACAAACATGCTGAAGTCAAAACATTTCACCTCATGATGATAAAACATGTTACCATGAGAAATAATTTTCCACTGTCATTAGACCAGTATATAGTTCAAATGAAAATTCCACAAGGACAAATGATTAATACACCAACCATGTTTATCACCTGGCCATTTATTTTCACTTGATGTGGCCATAATAAAATAAGTTGTACATTTTTATCCCTGCCCACCGTAACAATAAAAAACCCACTCTCTTTTTTGCCCACCTCCTCACCAAAACAAATGTTTGTCCTTTAAACATACATGATGCTCAATGTGCAGTATTTCCATTGTCCTCAAAATATTAAACAAAACATTTCACCTCCCCTCCTCCAACCCCATGTTGAAAAGGAGTTATATTAAAATGTAGCATTCATTTTATTATGGTCTAGATATAAAAACTATCAATGTCTATCTACACACTATTAGCAGTATTACTAGTATAACTTCATACTGAAAAGACAACATGGGAGTTTTTATATGTGCACTTTTCCACAGATAAGACAGCACATACCATGGCTTTTGATGAACCAGTTGGGGGACACTGGTTGCAATGGGAATAAACCTAAGACCAGAGAGGGTGATTAAAACTGAGACCCGCTGCTCATCAGGTGAGTGTTTTAACACTACCTACCCCCACTCAACTGAGTCAGTCCAGAGAGGGTGATTAAAACTGAGACCCGCTGCACATCAGTTGAGTGTTTTAACACTACCTGCCCCACTCAACTGAGTCAGTCCAGAGAGGGTGATTAAAACTGAGACCCGCTGCACATCAGTTGAGTGTTTTAACACTACCTGCCCCACTCAACTGAGTCAGTCCAGAGAGGGTGATTAAAACTGAGACCCGCTGCACATCAGTTGAGTGTTTTAACACTACCTACCCCCACTCAACTGAGTCAGTCCAGAGAGGGTGATTAAAACTGAGACCCGCTGCACATCAGTTGAGTGTTTTAACACTACCTACCCCCACTCAACTGAGTCAGACCAGAGAGGGTGATTAAAACTGAGACCCGCTGCACATCAGTTGAATGTTTTAACACTACCTACCCCCACTCAACTGAGTCAGACCAGAGAGGGTGATTAAAACTGAGACCCGCTGCACATCAGTCGAGTGTTTTAACACTACCTACCCCCACTCAACTGAGTCAGATTAGAGAGGGTGATTAAAACTGAGACCCGCTGCACATCAGTCGAGTGTTTTAACACTACCTACCCCCACTCAACTGAGTCAGACCAGAGAGGGTGATTAAAACTGAGACCCGCTGCACATCAGTTGAGTGTTTTAACACTACCTGCCCCTCTCAACTGAGTCAGTCCAGAGAGGGTGATTAAAACTGAGACCCGCTGCACATCAGTTGAGTGTTTTAACACTACCTGCCCCACTCAACTGAGTCAGTCCAGAGAGGGTGATTAAAACTGAGACCCGCTGCACATCAGTTGAGTGTTTTAACACTACCTGCCCCTCTCAACTGAGTCAGTCCAGAGAGGGTGATTAAAACTGAGACCCGCTGCACATCAGTTGAGTGTTTTAACACTACCTGCCCCTCTCAACTGAGTCAGTCCAGAGAGGGTGATTAAAACTGAGACCCGCTGCACATCAGTTGAGTGTTTTAACACTACCTGCCCCTCTCAACTGAGTCAGTCCAGAGAGGGTGATTAAAACTGAGACCCGCTGCACATCAGTTGAGTGTTTTAACACTACCTGCCCCTCTCAACTGAGTCAGTCCAAAGAGGGTGATTAAAACTGAGACCCGCTGCTCATCAGTTGAGTGTTTTAACACTACCTGCCCCCACTCAACTGAGGAAGGAAATGTTTTATTTAACAATGCACTCAACACATTTTATTTACGGTTATATGGCATCAGACATATGGTTATGGACCACACAGATATTGAAAGAGGAAATCCGCTGTTGCCACTTTATGGGCTACTCTTTCCTATTGGCAGCAAGGGATCTTTTATATGCACCATCTCACAGACCGGGTAGTACATACCACGTCCTTTCATACAACCAGTCGTGGTGCACTGGCTGGAATGAGAAATAGCTGTGGTATGTGTTATCCTGTCTGTGTATATAAAAGATCCCTTTATTATCCTGAGGTGCTTGCATCCTATGACTGACTCTCCTCAGTGGACCCATTCTCTGAATGGGCTTTTCCAGTTGCAGTGTCCCATGACTGATATATTAAAGACCATGGTATGTGATGTCCTGTCTCTTGGTAAGTGAGTCCCTCTAAGACTACCCGGTACATGTCAAAAATTACCAAATGTTTTTCCTCCATTAGCCAATGATTAATAAATCAAAGTTTAACCTTACTTGCCAGTCCAGTCAGCAACGGTGCTGAATCAGTCTCAAGAACAAAAGGCTTGTCAAAAGACCATTCTGTTGCCTTGGAAACGGCTTCAGGATGTTTGAACACGACATACGCCACCTTAAAGCCCTGAAAAAGAAAATAATGTACATCATATGTTACCTGGATTAGTTGCATTGTAACTGTGAAGTTTATCATATGTTACCTTGATTAGTTGCATTGTAACTGTGAAGTTTATCATATGTTACCTGGATTAGTTGCATTGTAACTGTGAAGTTTATCATATGTTACCTGGATTAGTTGCATTGTAACTGTGAAGTTTATCATATGTTACCTTGATTAGTTGCATTGTAACTGTGAAGTTTATCATGTTACCTGGATTAGTTGCATTGTAAATGTGAAGTCTATCATATGTTACCTGGATTAGTTGCACTGTAAATGTTAAGTTTATCATATGTTACCTTGATTAGTTGCATTGTAAATGTGAAGTTTATCATGTTACCTGGATTAGTTACACTGTAAATGTGAAGTTTATCATATGTTACCTTGATTAGTTGCATTGTAACTGTGAAGTTTATCATGTTACCTGGATTAGTTACACTGTAAATGTGAAGTTTATCATATGTTACCTGGATTAGTTGCACTGTAAATGTGAGGTTTATCATGTTACCTGGATTAGTTGCACTGTAACTGTGAAGTTTATCATGTTACCTGGATTAGTTGCACTGTAAATGTGAAGTTTATCATATGTTATCTTGATTAGTTGCATTATAAATGAGAAGTTTATCATATGTTACCTTGATTAGTTGCACTGTAAATGTGAAGTTTATCATATGTTACCTGGATTAGTTGCACTGTAAATGTGAAGTTTATCATATGTTACCTGGATTAGTTGCACTGTAAATTTGAAAAATATTTATGGTTCCATAAATGCAATCAATTCCAAATTTTTTACGACTATGATTTTAGTAACATTTAATAATATTTGCTATTAATAAACTGGCTTATTCACAAACCAAACCAGAAATCAGTATTCAAGAGAAGCTATCAACCTCACTCCCCATCACTCCCGAGATTAGTTCATGGAGAGTAATTGTTAGCTCGCCTTTGCATGTGAATTGATATGGCATCAATATGGTCATATCTTAAATGGCTCCTAATAATATAAGTATGGGGAGCAATTTAACACTCACCTCAGTTTGTTTTCATGGTAAAAGAGGAAAAAAGATAAAGAATTAGCTTAATGAATGCTTGTACTTCTTCGGAGGTTTTTAAAATTAAAAACATACATGGAGATAAATACTTTTACAGATATCTGGAGAAACTAACTCACCGGTTGTTCCCTGGTATGTAGAAATGAGTTTCTAGGGTAATTAAGTCAACACAAATGTTCTTTGTTATTGAGACACAAAAAGCTTTCTGGGGGGAGTAACTTACCAGTGATTCTTCTGTACGGAGAAATAACAAGCTATCAGTCGAAATAACTCACCAATGCTTCTTTGGTATGGGGAAATGACTGGCTTGTGTGTGTGTGTGTGGGGGGGGGGGGGGGGGGGGGAGGAGGTTGGGAGGAAACAACTGGTCCTGCATCAGGAGTGAATAACTCACCTGTGGTTCTTTGGTTTTGGAGAAATACTTGGAGAGGTTTTTCGGGGGAGCTCCTGATGTGGGTCTGTCATGAAGATATACACGACTGACTTGTCCACACTTTGAGAACATGTTTTTTAGACAGTCCTGAATAAACAAAAAATTAAATATTACAGTTACGTCACTTCTTCAAAACAGACACATTTATTGAATGAATGAATGTTTACTGACACCTCAACACGAAAAGAGACATTTATTGCTTTCCATCTCTATACAATTTTCTCTCCCCATCACTCATCTGAGACTAGTTAAAGAGAGTAATTTTATCTACCCTTAGCATGTAAAACATTTTTTTTTTTAAACATCATAGTACTACAAACAAATCAAATATCACTGCTCCATATCTTAAATAGCTCCTCATAATCTAAGTTGGGGAACAATTAATCACACCTCATCAAGATCTTCAAATGTATAAACTCAATTTCTAAATACCTTACTGGTGGATATTTTAGGCCATATTTTTCATCGCTAAACATTACAGGCTTAAACCAGTTATTCTATATTCAAACTGCATATATAAATATAAAACTATAATCGTAAAAGAGTGATAAACTGACTAACCTTTGTACAATATGGGGGTACATTGACAACAAAGAGAGTTTTGTTCTGTGGTTTGGACCCATCCGATTCTTTCGCTCTGTGTTGTTTTAAAAACAGATGATGTGCTACCTGGTCATCTTGCTTCACCTTCAGTGGAACAACTACAGGGAACAAATACGACTGCAAATTAGTATCAAAGAATAATATTCTTACAATCGTATTTTCAAAATCTAACCTGCAATCCAAATTGTTATGCAATTTATCCTACGATTTGTGTGGGCTACTAGTACAAATGCAAATTCCACTTGTAAGTGTAAGAAATAGAAGGAAGGAAGGAAATGGTTTATTTAATGACGCACTCAACACAGTTTATTTATGGTTATATGGTGTCAGACATATGGTTAAGGACCATACAGATATTGAGAGAGGAAACCAGGTGTTGTCACTTCACAGGCTACACTTATCGATTAGCAGCAAGGGATCTTTTATATATGCACCATCCCACAGACAGGATAGTACATACCACGGCCTTTGTTACACCAGTTGTGGAGCACTGGCTGGAACGAAAAATAGCCCAATGGATCCACCGATGTGGATCGATCCTAGACCAGCCACACATCCAGCGAGCGCTGTAACACTGAGCTACATCCCGCCCCTGTAAGAAATGGTGACGTTAATAATACATGTATTTAGAAAATCTAATAAATTCTGAAAATGTGCAACATCAAATGTGTGCTACATGTAACTAGTTTGAAAGACTTACAATTCCTGACCATAATCCTGACCTAACTCAAGCACTGCGCTAATGTTGAAGAACATGTTGCAATCATAATATCATATGTCCACAAACAAAAATAACAAACTTCTGTTATAAATAACTTAACATTTAAGTTTTTTAAGACACAGACCACTGGAATAAAGGGACTTAATGATGCAAACATGCCCAATTTGCCAGCAATTGCTGAAATTCATTAAACACAACTATGAGTAATCAACTCCTGCATTTGTCCATGGCAATCGGCAATGCTGTCGAGTTTTTAATTCACCATAGCACTTTTTTCCCTTGGGACTATATTCAGGTTTTTTTTTAATGGCATGTTTTTTGGCTGTGGACATTGTGGTTGAGAAATGACATAAAGGGAAGTGTTATGATGGCCAGTGATTACAGCTTTTAATTTGATTATTTTCAGAAAATCACAAAATTAACCACATACATGAGAATAGATAGAAAGGGGAATTACAGAACCCCTGTGACCATGGTGTAATGAACTTTTAATTATATAATGCTCCAACAAGTACATGTATCTATATCTATAGATACAGAAAAGTCAATAAAAGGCCTTTGATTGGAATGGTTGGAATGAGAAATACCCAATGGGCAAACTGACGGCAACTGATCCTGAACCGGCCACGTAACCTAACTTACAAATATTAGGGGGAACATCAGGTTAGGTCAGGTCATAGGGCTTAACATTCACATTCAGAGCAAGCTGTTGTAGCGCACACCTTTTCATGGGCGTAGGTGTCCACTTATGCCAGCTCCTTCATCCAGAACAGGAAATGTTTTGGAGTGGGTGGTACGAGGGACTGCCCGCACTGGTAAGTAGCCCGATCACGGGGCATTTGGGTGCTATTGAATTTTGTATGTCCCATAGGATTATATGCGCAAAATATAAAAAGATTGCGCATTTTTCATGAGGTAATTTGGCACATAATTTGGAATGTTTCATCAAAAAGGAATGGAGTTATAGGAGTAATTTTGACTTGTTTGCCGAATAGTTGCTCATACTGGAACCTTGCCTACTGGGTGTGTCGTGGTTTCTCTCTCATGGTTCTAGTGCACGGGGCACGTTATGTCAATACTTTTCTTAATGTGCACGGAGAGTTGCTTCCCTCTATGTAACATATTTAAAATGGCTGGGGACTTTTGACAGTTGTTGTTGGAAGATTTATTTTGTTAATAGTGACTCGAGTACTTCAATCGGGATTTAGTGAGTATTTTAAGTTATACATTTTTGAGTTGTGTATCCATTTGTTGCACTATTTAGGGTGAGAAATGTTTGAAACAAGATTAAAACCTGCTACATATAGGGTATGTAACTAGGTTCGGACTAGAAGAACCACACATTCTACATCCCTTCGGGCTACTGTGGTTACCCACCAGTTTTAGCCCCTTGGAGGGCTTGATCAATTAGGTGAAACATAAAGACAACTTGCCTTCAACTTAAATCTACGTTTTGATGATTTGACAAATGACATCCTACACTCTGTCTCGCTTGACCATGAAGCATGGGATGCAGTGAAATCATATGGAAACTAACTCGTACGAACGGAAAACTTGTATGGAAAACAAACTTGTATGTAAAAAAGAACGGTGAACTCGTATCCATGGGGATGTACGGATATGCAGATATACTTTGATATTTCTCTTAAATGTGTATTTTGACACTTGTTTATGTCACCATCAACCAACTATTTGCGTGGCAACCGCAGTTTGTGCGTCAAGGACAGTCGCCTATTTTCATGTCACCCGTGGTCACCTATATTTTGTTTCGTGCATAGGCATATGGGCACATTTTCCCCGAATGACATGTGACGTTGAGAGCATCCTTGCCTGAATGACCAGACAATTTTTGCCCGAATAGATAAATTATCACCTCCAATGTAGAAAATAAAAATAAAATTAGTTTCTTAGCCTAAAACATTATGTGCGCGATTAACTACCACATGACTTGCCTAACTAATCAAAACACGCATGTTATTAGACTTATTTCCTGCGACAGAAACCGTAAACAAGGCATGCATGTTTCGCGTTTCTCACTAGCCCGAACTTAAAAACCACTAGCCACAGATGTCAGGCTAGTGGATTTGTCGAACTCTGCATACTACAGACAAGTTGCTATACAGTATTGGATACATCAGTTTGTAATTTACATACTGCATTTTCCCCCATACGAGTTCACCGCAAGCCATGAAGCATTAGGGCCTATTAATTGCAAATGGCTTGATTCCACTGGGGAGATTCGATCTCACGACCACATAACACAACAAAAATAATGCAAATATATCATAAACATCATTTACGAAATAAAACGAATGCACGTGGGGGCGAACTGACATCCTATTTGGGGGTGAACAGACCTAGGGGCGAATTGACTGGGGGCGAACTATCTGGGGGGAAAAACGTCTGGTACCCAATAAAACAATGTACAAAGCTTATTTAAAGAAAATAGTCAATTTTAGCTTCTTCTAAGTGTGTTTTACCAGTAAAACCATTTTCAACAACATTCCCATGTGTACCGGAAACCGACATTTTGTTTTGGCGAAAATTAACTATGTGAATATATAAATGCCATTGTATAAAACATCCGGAAATACACGTATTTAAATACTAAGTTATTTAAATGTTATACATCAACTAACAGGTGTATTTATTTTATAAAATATTACTAGAACCCTCGCAAGCAATCCGTCTTGTTTAACTAAACACTAAAAGTAGTAAAGATAAATACTCCACACACGTTATTTGATTTCTTTCGTTTAGTAATCATGTCATGAATTTATATAAATTTTTGTTAATTTCCGGTTTTAATATTATGGTTTTTGGAGGTTTTGTAACTTGTTTCCTAGAACGATACCATGATGGTAAAATGTCTAGATTAAAATTTTTGTTCAATTGTTTTTTCATGGTCGAATTTATTGTCTTTTATAGCTCAAGCTTGTTTATGTATATTGTTTGTTTTTACTTTCAGCAGGTGTCAAAGTTGTGTAGGCTTGATGATCATATGATAATGACGACAACTTTGAAGTTTTGGATAAAAAATATAATATTGTCTTTATGATAAAACATATATAACTAGTCCAAAATAGATCTATATTTATTATGCCCCAAAACTGTTTACTTTTACAGTAATAACAAAAGAAGTCCAAATCAAATACAGTGTAGTTGTGCCATCAAAAATGACTGATCATAAAATTTGTAATTGGATGAATAATTATAATGAATCAATGTTTAACGACACCCCAGCACGAAAGGATTAACAATTATTAAGTTTTACTAATATGATAAAAGAAAATGTAAACTGAAGGGACTTTTTATGTCAGAATCAGTCCTTGATTTTTTGAAATTATAGTCGAGTGGAAATCCGCAAACCTCAATATGCTAAGGCGAGTGAAAAATAACGATGAAAATTGTTGATTTTTGTAAACAGTGGAAATAAATATACCCATCTATTTTATGTGCATTGTTTTTTTAGTGTAACGTGTACTTTTTCACACTCGTCAGATTGAAATTACAAGCGCGATCACACCAGTGCACCTTAAAACGCAAGGTCTGCTGAATATGATAACAGGTTGTTTTGCCCTTAGTTCTAGATCGGCCGCGTCGTTTCGACCAGGGTCCATTCATACCATTAACAGGGTCATTTTGCCCCCATGTACATGATGTAGGGTTGTTTCGCAGTCGTGTATATATTTCTCTATGTATAAAAATATTTTGAATGTCTACTTGTCTTTTCCTCATTTGTGCACTTTGTTTTTGTGAAGGTTTTCATAATTCAACACAAGTATTTTGATGTCAGGGTTCAATCGTATGCAGATTCCTTAAAAACAAATCAAACATAAAATTTTATAAATAGACCGGTTTATGGGGTAGCACGGTTCACGTTTTTTATGATACGCCTATATTACAATGCACTCACAACATACACATAAAATACATGTAGGTAAAAATACTAGTAAATGTATAGAAATAGGTTAATTTAAAAGAATAATTTTTATTTAATTTAAGAACTGTCAGTGTGATTCTTGTGACAAGTGACAACATCGTGTGTGACTGTGTGGTGTCCGGGTGACTATAAATATATAATGGGGGCAAATCAACTCTGGTATGAATAGGATATAGGATGAACCAACCCTGGGTGAACGAGACTATGGTTGAAACAACACAGGGTTCGAAATGTTTCAGGGCGAAATGACCCTGATTCCTGAATATTGTTACATACCCTATATATAGCTGGTATTCAAAACTTATGGCACCATGTTTCAACTGGTTTTTTAACCGAAATAGTGCAACAAATTGGCACACAAACCAAAATGTATAACCTACCATACTCACTAAATCCAGACTGAAGTACTTGCAGCATTATTAACAAAATAAATCTTCCAATGACAACATAAAAAATTGTCCGCCATTTTAAATTTGGTAAATAGAGGGAAGCAACTCGCCTTAAACATTAACAAAAGTATTGACATAATGTGCAGCCTGAACTAAAGAAAATGTATGTTGTTTGTTTCTGTACGTGTACATACATATCGCTGTATGTGTATTTTTCAGATTTGTATTCAACCAGCTGATCTCTAGTGAGGGGTTCGCACCCGTGTGGGTGGATTGTGATGAAGCGACGTCTACGAGTGCTGTGATTGGGCGTCCTCCCCAGTGAAATGTCTTCATGAGCAAGGCGCATTCTCTTTGCATGCAGCAAGAAATTCAGCTGCGCTTTCTCGGTCCAGATGATGTGGATGAGGTCAAGAAATTGTGTGCAGAATGGTTTCCCATAGAGTAAGTGAAGTTTTTCCAAGAAAGTGTTTATATTACAATACTCAAAATATGCGGCTGCCCTCCTTTAATTTTCACCCAGCGAGAACATTGTTTTGAAGTTAAAATACAAAAAGTAATATTTTTTCTTCTGATTGAACAGTATAGAGCTGGGTGGTATACCATATAAACCATTCGGTATCGGTATCCTGTCAATACCAATTTACTGTACCGAGCAAATTCCAAAATACTAAAAAAATTAATTGAAAATTGTTTCCCGCCATTTATTAAAGCACTAACAATATATCTGACGAACGCCAATTGGATTGAGTATAAATCAGACAAGAGACTTGTGTATGGAATTTAATTTTATTTAGATGAAATTAGCGGGTGAGCCTTAAGTCACACATTCATTTCAAGCCAAGTGTACTGAAAATACTGCTCAGTATCGTTATCGGTATTGGTATTATGTTAATACTGAATACTGTACCAATACCCAGGTAAATCGCCCCCAAAATACTGATATTGATACTAAACCTCAAATTTCAATATCGCTCGGCTCTGTTGAACAGACTTCGATAATATATATAAGTTATATATGTATTATTTAACAATCAGAAAGTTGTGAATGTGGTAACACTAACTAGCCATACCTGAATACAGCTGAATTAAATGTGCATACAGTGTTCTCGCTGGGTGAAAATTAAAGGAAGGCGTCCGCGCACCACCACACCCTTCAAAAAAAAAAAAAAAGGGGGGGGGGGGGAGAGAGCTTGGTGGTTACCACGTTGTTGTGTGTTGATAGACTTTGTGGAAAGACATACTTCTTATTTTGATTACAAAAAGTGTATACGAAATACAAGCAGACTCGTCTTTTAATTGAACCGAAGATGTTATCGGTCTGATATTCACTGGCAGTTCCGTTTTTGCTGAACCGATCAAACTTTTAATATTATTATTTTAATAAAGATTTCAAGATATATGAAAAAGAAAAAAGACAATTGTGTGATCCCCTAATGTAGATTTTTTGGGGTATTATTCCCATCTTCATCGAATGAATCGATTGCTGTGATAAAATATTATCGCCAACTGATAGAAAGTAGTTTAGTTTTTGTAGTGGCGGTGTATATATTATTTGGCACCCAAGATGAATGATTTTAATACTAAACACTACCACTTCCGTTGATTTTATAAGCGGTAATATCCACCCAAAATGAAAAGTTTACAATATGTTATAAGAACTGCTGAATAAACAGAATGACAGAAATTAAAAATCATCATCAATTATATCTGTAACTGAGGACAAAATATCAGACGACAGTTAGTGGAAACAAAAGATAGTTCTGATCACGTGACAAATTTGGCGCCAAATAAGTGGGGGATTGCCGAATCCAAAAAAAAAAAAAAAAATTCCATTGCTCGAATAAAATATAACTTATTGTTTGTATTAAACATACAAATGGATACATGTATGGGACAAAATAGAGGCTGTTAAAAATACTATTAAATTACGTTACGGTAACTGTCGTAAATGTTTCGTCAGTTGCTTTTTCGTATACAATGCGGCTTGTTTCCTTTGATGTCCAGTGTGCGGGCTGATCGTTGTGGGGTTTTTATGTGTGGAAAAAAGTGTGCATTTGGAAATAGCGGAGATAGTTAAAGTTTGTTTTATTTAACGACGCCACTAGAACACATTGATTTTTAATCTTATCATCGGCTATTGGACGTCAAACATATGGTCATTCTGACACTGTTTTTTTAGAGGAAACCCGCTGTCGCCACATAGGCTACTCTTCTTTACGACAGGCAGCAAGGGATCTTTTATTTGCGCTTCCCACAGGCAGGATAGCACAAACCATGGCCTTTGTTGAACCAGTTATGGATCACTGGTCGGTGCAAGTGGTTTACACCTACCCACTGAGCCTTGCGGAGCACTCACTCAGGGTTTGGAGTCGGTATCTGGATTAAAAATCCCATGCCTCGACTGGGATCCGAACCCAGTACCTACCAGCCTGTAGACCGATGACCTGCCACGACGCCACCGAGGCCGGTAGAGCGGAGATAGATGCTGGAAAATAAAGAGGGGCGCAGAAAAATAAAGGAGGGCGGAGAATGTGAAAGGAGGGCGGCAAAATGCAATAGCAGGGTGGGCCGCCCCGCTTAAATGGAGCAGCGAGAACACTGGCATACCACAGAGTCAATGTACTGTTTCAAAGGGTTATAGCCAAAATGGCCCCAAGCGACAGAACCAAATTGGGACAAAACGGAACCTAGTGTTGGCTGAAATGACGCCAAATATTTCAAAATGAGTGGCTAAAACGGAACCAGAATCATTACAAGTTGTGAATGATGATATGCTTACTAAAACATCAGCTATATTAATCATTTATTACTTTTATACTGAATATCAACAAGAACTTTATATTATTTCACATATATCATCACAATTACGTAAAGTGATATTGGGGTGAGTGTCCAACCACTGGGGTGAGTTTGTTTTGGGGCGAGTTTCAAACAATGACAGGAATCAGTGTATTACTAAGTATCTCAAGGACAGGATTGATGTTCGGACCAGACAGAATGACACAATGCATTGACCTTTGAACTGTTATATTAAAGAGGAAAAAAGGGTTCCATTCTCGCCAATGAAAATGGTTCCATTTTGGTGCTGTTTTAGCCTGATTCCATTTCAAACATGGTGACTAGTCTTTTTCTTTTTTATGTTTTGTTTCCCAATGGCCATCGGGCTCAAACAATGTACTTATTTGGTGGATATATTGATGACAACTAACTTTTGCATTTTTACTAATTGAATTTACTAATTCTATTGGTGGGCTGACCGCAGAAGTTGTTCCATTGTTTTTTTCATCGGTATAATTTTTATGGTCCTGGCAAAGACATTTATGGGGTCAGTGCAGTGATTGATTCTGAGCCACAGCACCTTGGGTAAACACTGGTGGTTTTTATGTTCTCTCCACAATAAATGAATTATGGCCATTTGAGATTTATGATGCAATAAGATACATGTTTGTATGTAATTAAAACTGTTTATTTTGACAAACCTTTCATGACATGCCTAAAATAAAATTTATTGCAGTATTCACTACCTTCGGGTTTCTGCCAAGTCTGCTGGGTTGTGTGTCTCTAATACATAGCACTGACTATTTTCAGGTACCCCGAGTCTTGGTACAATGACATTACATCCTCTCCGCGGTTCTATTCACTCGCAGCTACGTATCATTCCAGAATTATTGGACTCATTGTCGCAGAGATTAAATCCAAGGCTAAACTTATGAAAGAGGTAATCCACAACTTCTGTCCAGTCATCAGTCCACTCCTTCACCATACATACAGCTGTTTTAAACAATATTTCTTCATTTTAATTTAATTTTCTTTAACATGACCATGGGATTGGTCATCAGACTGAAGCCTATATTAAGATCTTTCTCTACAAATTTTAATAACAACTATGTTCATGTAGAGATAGATGACAGACAATACATATGAATTATGATATATATCATGGTAATAATAATTAAATTAAAAGTAATCGATTATACTTAATTGCATACAGTTGGTCCTACTCTGTCGAGATTCGTGGATGTATATTATTTCTCTTGTTTTTGTGTTGGTAGATGAACGTCCTAATGAAGTTATGTTCCTTCATGTTAGTGTGTCTGTGTTTCAGGATTCTGATATTTTGGCATCGTATTACCCGGCCACTGTCCAAGTGGCCTACATTCTGAGTCTGGGAGTGGTGGGAGACTTCAGGAGGAATGGAATTGGTAAGTTATTTCATCAATGAAGTCTCGTTCTGATCATATTCTTCTTTTGTTTATTTTCTTTGTATTGTATATTTGTGTTTATTAAAATATTGTTTTCTTTGCATTTATTACTTCTTTTTTAAAATGTCTTTTTAAATTGTTTTGTTTCTATTGTATTTATTGTTTGCACTGTATTGGTTTTGTTTGTATTGATTTGTTTATCATTATGGTTGTCAGTTGTTTGTATTATTTGTAGTCCATTCAAACCTGTGTTAAGCAGCCACTAAAGAGGGTATCAAAAAGTGGCCTTTAACACAGGTGACTTGCTTAATATAGTCCAGTTTAGACTACAATACATGTAGGTGATTTGGGAGAATAAAACTGTGGTCTCTTAACACAGTTGGCCACTAGAGCAGGCTTGACTATTTTATTTGTATTGTTTTGGTTGTTTGCATTAGTTATATATATATTACTTTGTTCATATACTCCACCAGAATTCTGTAGTTACATAGACAAACGTCAAGTTTTATCTTCTTTTAACTTTGTGGTTTCAAAGTGGATGTTTTTTAAATAAAGATTTTTGGTTTTAGTTTTGTTTAATAAATATTACTTTGTATTGATTTGTTATTGTTTGTCTTCGTTACATTGTTTGTTTTGTTTTATATATACAGTAGAATCTCGTTGGGTCAAAATCGGAAAGGTCAAATACACCACAACGCTCGAACCAAAGTCCCGAGTTACACTTACACATTGTTGTCTGAATGGTTAGGTCGAACTACCCGATGGGTTGAACACTTTCTCGAGTGCCGACCGGATTCTAGCCAACAGGATTCAACTGTATATTGTTTTATTTATATACTTGCAGCATCCCTTCTCCTGGATAGTTTGCTGTCCCACCTGTCGACCAAAGAGAGATCCAACTGTAAGGCTGCGTACCTCCATGTCCTGTCGACCAACATCGTGGCCCTCAAGTTTTACGAGCGTCGCAACTTCACGGCTCACAGCTTCCTCCCGTATTACTACTCAATCCAGGGCAAACCACGGGACGGGTACTCGTACGTGCTGTACATAAACGGAGGACAGCCACCGTGGTCTGTGTTATATCCTTTCAACACCCGTGTTTTATGGATTTTCACTTTATGTCGGTGTTACTAGATTTATGTTATTAATCACATATAACACGGTTCAAACTTAAGAATCTGTTACGACTCGGAGACAGCAATGTTGAGCCTCGCTACGACAGTTTTAAACCAATAGCATTTACAACAAATATAAAACTCAAAAATAGTCCCTTCAACTGACAGCAATAATTTGTATCCATTGGCAAAACGCTACAATCGGTGAAGACTCTGATTGACAGCATTTCATATCACAACTACAGCAAGTTCCATCAGTGCTGTTGTTAAGTTAGAGCCCTGTTATAATAATATACAATCAAATATTTCAGCCAAACGTTTACTGTAAAGATATATGTAAAAATGTCTCTCAGTTTTTATGTAATGGAATCGAACACAAATATAGATGTTTATTAAGATATTTTTAAAAAGCGTTGGTAAAACAGTTAAATATATTATCAAATTATTTGTTAGAATCAGTAGGCAATTTCATAATATGATCGATACATTCTGCCATTATTGTCATTTTATACAATACACACAGTAAATAGATTTTGTCAGTTTTATATGTAAATCACCATTGAGTTTTCACAAAACTAAATTCATAATACTGCCAATGGATGTGGTATGGAGCATGTTGACCTTTGTCAACTACAGTATCCTAAAGGTTTAACAGTATTTATTTTAAACATCTATCTAATATATACCGTATACATGAGTTTACAATTTTACCACTGTTTTAAATGATTGTTTCCTTGACAACATGTACCGACTACATCAGCCACTGTGGGAGTGCTATCACCAAGCTGCAGCCATGTGCGTTTCCTCGTCACATCTACACCGCAGTTCAGAATTTTATACATAGACTACTAAACCCGTCAAAACAACCAACATCCCTGAGCCACACCAGCTGATGTCATCATCTGCACGAGAAACTACGGACATGACAGCCACACACTGTTTTAATTTACAGTTTACAGAATTTGTTTCCCGCGGCAATTTTAAAAAGAATTGTGATGAGTGAAACAGCCCACTGATGGCAATGGTGAGGCTGGCTGCCTATGGAAATCATTTTTAAAAGTGACATTTGCAGCAAATAAACATGACAGAAAAGTTATTTTGCTGTATACAGCCATATTTCAAATGTGCAACTATTAAGTATTGGCAGATAATGTACTCCCAAGTTTATACATTTTGCCATTGATGAGGATACTCTCTACCTATGGCAATTTATTTCTCAACAACGGCAATTGCTGCCAGTGCCATTGTTAAGTTTGAACCCTGTACTATCATGACAGCCACTCTCTGTTTTAGTTTACAGTTAGCTGTACCATGGAGACGGCTGCTCACTGTTTTAGATTGCAGTTAGCTGTACCATGGAGACAGCCGTTCACTCTTTTGGTTTACAGTTAACTGTACTATCTTGACAGCCACTCACTGTTTTGGTTTACTGTTATCTATACAATCATGACGGTCACTCGCTGTTTTAGTTTACAGTTAGCTGTACCATAGAGTTAGTCACGCACTGTTTCAGTAGTGGCCAGTGGAAACCAGCCACTCAGTTTTATTATCAATCTGTCAGTGTTTTAATTTACAGATATAGTTGTATCTTGGTGACAGTCATTCGTAGTTTTAATTTTACAGTTCTATTATCAGCCAGTTACACTATCACTATGTGATGATACAGACAGATTACTTTGCACCATTGTCAGTCGCCATTTAATTACTGACAAAATTGTATATTGTTTTGGTTGCACAGTGTGATGTCAGAAGCAAGTCAGTTGCACTGGGTTTTGTATTTAATGAACATCTGTTTTGCTATTTTGTACAGACCAGTGTTAAAAACTGATTCTATCAAAATTTGATTTGTTATACAAGTCATTGTTTGTGCTGTGTGTTGTTAGGAATATGAAGTCATTTCAAACAGTTAACCAAAATATACCCAGATGATTTGTACACAAGTGAAAACATACTCTAGTCAAAGATATAAAAGTGTTTGATGTATATATTATGGATTTATATCGACCGAGTGTACAAATTCTATTGCCGCGTTGGAAGAGATTTATATTGAGAGCAAGTTCAGTTTGCCTGCTCATGTTACATTTTAAACTGTTATTCTGTTTACCTGTAAAAGTACATGTACTTTGTACTTTATCATCTTACAACAGGTATATCATTTCTGGCTAAAACTTACGTTGAAGTAATAATTCCTTCACATTTAGTTGTGTGAGATTTATTCCTGAATGTATAATCCCCTACGAATTTGCTGGGAACTCTCCGACCCAAGGTTCTCAAATCATATCAGGAAATGAGTAAATTCTCACGTCTGTGATTATTCGAAGTGTTCTGACTTGATGATTCAGTAAAATGTATTTTTAGAAAATACTTTTAAAATCTTAGCATCATCAAAATTCTACTATGTGCCAAAACGGTCATGCCAGTACACTGTTAGGCTTTCTGCCAGAAAATAATTTGAAGGTACGTAATGAAGACAAAACGGACCATAAGTGCTTCTTCTATGAGTTTGAATTGTTTTGAATTTGGACACTGCTGAGAACACTAGGAGATAAAGAATGGAATACTCTAAACATAAAACTTTTAAGTTTTACCCTGAAAGTTAAAAGTTTGTTTCGATTGATGACGCCATCAGAGCACATTGGTTTCTTGATTATCAGCCATTGGATGTCAAACATTTGATAATACTGACAGTCTTAGAGAAAACCTGCTAAATCTTGTATATTCACAGCATATGCCTATACTATGGCCTTTGATATATCAGTTATGGGGTACTGGTAAAAGTACTGGTAAAACCCAGTCAGAAAATGGGTCCCATGATGTTTGATCCTTGGGCCAAAGCACCTTTCACCCAGAAATATACTCTAATGTAAGATGACTGCACTATTAGGCGATTCCTTCGATGTAGTTGACGTACATGTAGTTGTTAAATATATTATTTTTGTTTGACATCCAATAACGGATAATTAATTAATCAGTGTGCCTTAGTGGTGTCAAACAAACTTTTGAAACTTTTCTAACTTACATGTAGTCCATGACAAGAAATCCACCTTTTCACATTTGTTATATTTTACTATTATGGCTAATGAGATGGGAACATTAACAAGTGCTATACAAGGAATACTTTGTTTCATGTTGCATCACTAATTCTTGTAATACCAAAAACATATTGCAAAGTGGCGGAATCCACATTTGTGTGCCTCATATGTTTAAAAATTTTTTTAAAAAAAAATCAAATTCTTCCCCATTACAGGGATTATACCACTATTGCAGCCAATAAGACACATGTATATAGGTGTTAAATTTATTTCTGTTAAAAGGTAATGCCCCTTTTCTTTATTTTATTGGAATTGGAGGTGCTTTGACTGTTACAGGTTGGTTATCATGCTGAAGGTTTAGTGAGAGTAGTTTCCTTTTTCAGACAGCTGGACATAAAAAGTGGCTGTAGCTTTCAATAAAATAATGTTTGCAAATGGCACAATAAGCAGCACATGAAATATCAAATAAATCACAAATATTAATGAATAAATAAAATATTTTTCCTTTTTAAAGAAACAAACAAACATATATTTGATTTTCCACACCATTGACTTACAGTCGACCGAATGGTTATTGCCATTAAAGGGACATTCCTGAGTTTGCTGCAATTTTTAAGATGTTATCGACTAACAGAGACTTTTTGACGGCTTTAATTACATATCAAATGTATTTATCTGCATAAAATATTAGTGGCTGTATATTAAACATGTTTCTGATCGTTTTAATATTTGTACCAGGTTAAATTTCATTTTATTTCTTAAAACAGATTTTTTCGTACGTACGAAATTATTTGAAGACAAAATCCACTTTGGGCTTCTTACAAATATTAAGACGACCAGAAACACATTGAATATACAGACACTGATATTCTAAACAAGAAAATATATTTAATATGTAAGTATAATCGTAGAAATATTTTATTAGTTGGAAACATCTTACAATGCAGCAAACTCGGGAAGTCCCTTTAAAATATTTGCTGTTAGTCTTGTATTGCACTTACTATAAACATTATTTTGTAGTTTAATTAACCAGATTTTATTTCCATATGAATCAGGAAAAAACAACTAGGTTATAGACCTACTTGTGCTGTTCGAGTCCAGTGTGTTGTGATGTACAGATTGGAGTGACTAGAAGTGACATCTTGATTAATGATCTACTAGAATAAGAAAGATCCTAACTAGCTTACATCATGTTCTTCATTTTCCAAACACTGTATAACAGTTGTCAGAACCCTCATTACATGCTTGTATATAATACACTGATAACCGGCTTTATATTGGGTCAGTTTCCAAGCACTCTTCATGTCCCACATATATGGAGAATGTAAAACATGTTGATGGAAAGAAATATGGAGAACGCAAATAATAACAGTAAAGATTGACTACAACTAAAACCCTCAATTCCGAGTGTAAAAAGTTGACCATGTTACTGGCAGACAATTTGACACTACCATAAGCCTACAAGACAGAGTGGGGGGGGGGGGGGGGGGGGCACACACGACAAACACACACACACACACACCACCCCCCCCCCCCCCCCCATGTGCTGGAGCAAAACCTCAAATTCAGGCCAAAATAATAGATATTCAGGCAAAATGTGCTAACCTGAGCCCCATTTACTATGTATTTCCACCATTCTACCATCAAAATTAGTTGCAATCCATGTAAAACTATGTAGTGATTTGTTTGCAACCCTACATTTAGATGCTGACCAGGATTTTTTAATAGAGGGGGCCCAAAAGCTGTTCTTGTTTTTTAAAATAGAATTTAAAGGTCCTTAAGTTTGCATTATTGGTGTATTCTGTAATATATATTGTTTGACCACAAATAGGGAGGGCTTGGTCCCGCGCCTGATATACATTGTAGCTGTTTGGTAGTAACATAAATTTTATCCAGATTCAGGCCTGTACGCCTATGGACACTACTGACATTCAATCCCACATTACAACTCTGTTTAAAATACAGACATTATTATGCTAGTAGTGAATTAAATTTGGTCTACAGTTTGATGTGTTCCCATATTTCTCTCCAGCAGTGTACGTACATGTAAGCTGAATGAGTTGATGAGCTAGACCCGATTACAAAATTCTGACGACATTCATAGGGTCTGAATTACAAAGGGTGATTATCCTGTTTATTTTAGATGCTTCTTATGACAGGAGTATATTTCTCTCCAGCAGTGTACATACATGTAAGCTGAATGAGTTGATGAGCTAGACCCGATTACAAAATTCTGATGACATTCATAGGGTCTGAATTACAAAGGGTGATTATCCTGTTTGTTTTAGATGCTTCTTATGACATGAGTATATGACAAAAGGATATAATATACCTTTCATAAATTTGGACCATAATTATTATTTTTTGTTTACAGTCTTAGTATTTATTTGTAAATGTATCGAAATCACTGAACAAAAGCGATACAGGTTTTGATACATTGTTTTGTTTGTTACTTCATTGTATGACAATTCTGTTTATGTTTTAAAAAATTATGTATTTTTGTTTACTCAAGTGCTTTTTGTTTTATTTGTACTTTTTTATTCTTCAGCTGTGATAAAAAAAAGAAAAGTAGTCTGTAGTTTCAAGATGAAATCAAAACCATTTAGTCACTAGACATGTAACATACACACGATAGTTACAGTTAGACCTCTCAGATTACTTTACCACATAATGGATGAATGATTTTCATGCTTATATCGAATTAAGGTTCAAAAACAGTCATGGGCACACACCTCAACAACCTGGGTTGTCAGTCCAGGATAGCGAGTTACTTGTGAGACAGACATAGGTGTAGTGGTCATAACATCTGCCCAATAGTAGTTAAACATTGCTCTGGGTAGGAGCTGGTACTGGGATGCGAACTCGGTACCAAGCAGCTCAACAACTACACCCACTGTGGCCAGCAATGATTTATTTGAATCAGTATACAATCATACGTTTTTATATCTTTATAATACAAGATCAGTGCATCAAGTATTCCGATAGGCTATAGTGGGGTACAGTTAATCAAAATAGATGATTCGGAAATATTACATAAGCAGCATCCCATGTACCAGTTTCTGTGTTTGCAGAACATTTGATTGATTTGCTCATCATCAATGGATTATGCATCAAGTATCATCATTTGTTATATCTTGAGATTAAAATATAATTTAAATATACATATATATCCCTTCTGATCCAGCATTAAGGGACATCTGAAATAAATGTACTTTGTGTTAAGAGATGTAGTGTTTTTACAAAATGAGATATTTAATTTGCACTCAAAGTGAAATATAAATAATGTCATCTGTTTTATAACCATGACAGTAAAATATGGCTATGGTGTTTTAAACAGTGTATTAAGTTATTTAATAACTGGGTAGTTTGTACAGTTTGTCTTTTTGTGTGATGAATGTAATATATACTTGTTATGGTATCAGGGAGCAGAAGAATAATATATTTTCCCACATGCTTTCACAAACTACAGATTGAAGTCTACACAAAGAAGAAAATCATTATTTTTAACCCACTAATAAACATATAATTATAAAGTATGTTAAGTTACATGTATGTGGTTACTGGTATAAAAATAACATTGATAAACAGTTCTTCTGATTAAATCTTTACTTCATAATGTTGAAATAAAAACTTTGTTTAGGAAAAAAAAAAAGTCTGAAAAAATATGTTTTAAGAAAGCTATGCATGCAAGCCTTTATTAACCTGTTACAATAAATCATGTAGATTCAAAAATTGTGATATTATATTATAGTATTTCAGCGAGTTATGGTTATGTGTTTAAATGTTTATAGATATAATATGAATGGAGGTGTGTATCAAAAGTTGTTCCCTTGACCAGATGTTTTGTTGCTTGTATAGTAGTCTTTGTAAAACAAAGAGTGCTCCCACAGTATACAGACAGTGGGCATTCCATTCTCAACTTAGTTGGTAGAGCCTGGACCATCACTCAGAATGTCCTGAGTTCAAATCCCTTAAGTTACAGGTATCTGTTCCACTGACAGAAAACATTTTCTGTTTTGAAATAGATTCTTATGTGCTAGGCTCAGTCTACCAACTGACATGGCAGTTGGTCAATTTGCTGATCCAGCTGCTAGTTGCTAGTTTGAGCGCTCGTCATATACAACTCCTATGACCGATTAATTGTTAATCTAAGTGCACCCGTCATAGTTGGGTATGGAGGAAATTACAACACAGCTGTTGAGTTGGTCAACTTTGTCTTGCCAGTTGGTACTCTGAGACTAGCATTAGATCATCCAGATTCTTGTGGTTAGCGTTAAAAACTAAATTTAATGTTGCAAGAAACATTAGGAATAAGCATTGGGTTTGTGTTAGGTCCTGGTATGTTGTAGATCATGTATTCACTATCTGTCAGTTGTTTTGATCCCGACTGTGTGTGTGTGTGGTAGTCTGTGTGTTTCTCTATTTTATTAATAAATGCACATCATTTAATCATTTCAGTTTTATTACTAATTAAATGTTTACGTGAAGCAAACAATCAGCATTTGTATAATAGAATGTTTTATATAAAATATGTTGCACCTCACCAACTATGTAGGACAATTTTGTTGTGACCATTCATACCAGTACAATGGATTTGGCGTGGGATGATGTATTCTACCAGAAAGTGGACCCTTATTAAACGTAACGATTTATAGCAAGCTTTTGGACATTACAATATGCATAAACATTTTTAAAAAACCCACCCAGTTTTGTGTTTTTGGGAACGTGCTGGAAAAAAGGTATATATTTTATATGTACTTCATTCACGCCTATAGGTCCAGATAAAATGTTATATAAGTAGTAGTAATAATAATAATATAATAATTTAACTTTTTTAAAAATAACATTACTTAAAAAAAAAAGAAAAAAAAAGATAGGGTCAGGTTCCTAGAAATACTCTGTTTTATTTATGCCTCGGATACATTTCCTAATTTCATGCTGTACATTGCATTTCTTGGGCATTTAAGGCCCCTGGAAGTAATTCTCGCCGTATTGTCCTTGCAATCCAGAAAAAATTAATTAATTAATTAATAAAAGAAGTTTAAATTGGTGAATCACAATCTGATTTTATTTTTTTTAAATTTAATGTTACAATTGACCCTCTTTTGATATATGTTATCTTTTGTTGGTAGTTTGTTTGCAACAGTGCCATCATGTGTATATGCAGCAATTAATGGCAGACCTTTATGCAGTTTAAAAAATACATAACTATAACAATCATAGTTGCAAGTAATACAACAGTTGTTTTTACTTTCTGGTACTGGTAATAAAAAAAATACATAACTGTAACAATCATAGTTGCAAGTAATATAACAGTTGTTTTTACTTTCTGGTACTGGTAATAAAAAAAATACTTAACTGTAACAATCATAGTTGCAAGTAATATAACAGTTGTTTTTACTTTCTGGTACTGATAATAAAAAAAATCATTAGCACGTTGTTGTGCTAGTTCTTTTATTACTGTTTGGGATAATATTTTGTTTAATGAGAATTTAAATTTAAAAAAGCAAAAACATTTTAAACTTTGAAAGTATTTTCACAATATGCTTATTTTCTGCTTATTAAGTAATATTCTTTATAAATTTGCAATTTCTAAATACTGACTTGTTAGATTCATCAAAATAATTAAAATGAATCATGTATTGTATTTCAGAAAATTACTGACCGACAACAAAATGAACACCCAAGCAATGATGTTGCAAGGTCATCATCGATTTTAGCAAAATTGTGTATTGACATTTTAAGTTATTTTCATAAATAGGTTGATTAGAAGTGGCTAACATATGCCCAATTTCATTAGCCAAATATTAACCTATTCAGTCACTCTGTATAAAAACACCAGTTGCATTACTTTCTGTTGGGAATTGGTTGAAAGTTAATCCTTTGTTGTTGGTTTTCACAAACCAATTAACTTTCAGGTAAAATATATATGAATGTAAGGAAAATTTGATTAGAACTATGCAATTGTTGTGTACCTTGAATACTCATCAGGTATCTTGGGGTTCTTTGTGTTAATGATATGCCCAAAGTGCATCTGGTTTCTATTTAAATGATTTCAGTGTTTGAGCTGAACTGATCAATATTTGATTATGTACAGTCAATTATTGGAACACCACTACAGTTACATTATTTATTTGCTTGTAGTTTGTAATGCTGAAGTATGAAATTGTCTCCAGGGTTTAGCACTTGTACATGGAGAATTGAAAATATATGTAATGATACATTTTGAATATATTACATTTACTTCAAACCAGTTCTGGGCTATATTTTGCACACATAAATCATACATCAATTATTGGTACTATTTTTGCACATCTGTCCTATATTTCATCATACTAATTATTGGTAATAATTGTGTGCAGTATTTGTACATTACCAGTTGTTAGTACTATTTTTGCACATCTGTCCTATATTTCATCATACTAATTATTGGTAATAATTGTGTGCAGTATTTGTACATTACCAGTTGTTAGTACTATTTTTGCACATCTGTCCTATATTTCATCATACTAATTATTGGTAATAATTGTGTGCAGTATTTGTACATTACCAGTTGTTAGTACTATTTTTGCACATCTGTCCTATATTTCATCATACTAATTATTGGTAATAATTGTGTGCAGTATTTGTACATTACCAGTTGTTAGTACTATTTTTGCAAAGCAACTCTACAACTAATTATTCACAATAGTTTTGCACAAGTTTGTACGTATCTACTTCTGTTGGGTTTTTGTTTTTTCATAGTTTTGTGTGTTTCTTTCAAAATGCATATTGTGATGAACTGTTTAATTTTAAGATAATTTATTTGTTATAATTAGCTTATGTTACAAACATGATTCTTGTTACAGTTGTTATTTTATTGAGTTTTGCAGTGTGGCCGAGATTACATATTAAGTCACTGGTTTGTAATTTACCTCATATTAACGATAGTGCTTTAGTCAGTGTTGTAATGTATAGATGAATATGCACTGTTGAATTTACTTCTTCTGCAGTTAAAGCTAAATAGATGATCATGTTTTAGACGTGGATTCTGGTTGTGTTAAAAAAATACCGGTCTGGAGTGGCCTGTGCTTTAACGTTGCTTCATTGTACTGTGGGCAAGAATTATAAAGACATATCTGTTAATGATTCATTGGGCTTAAGAAGTGACTTTACTATTCCACCAAAGAAAGAATAAGGATGAAATCAGGCATGGTGGAAGCAAATAGACATTAGGGTGCTGACTGAGATCATGGGTGCAAAGAAAAGTTTCTAGGTTGTTTGTGGGTATACTCCCCCGTAATATTTTGAAAACTTGATGTCCTGAAATAGCCTACAAGTAAAATTCAGCTCTGCCTTAGGATTTGTTACCAATATTTTTATTCAGAATTATTGGGGAGGGGTGGGGGGCTAGAGCCTGGAAATGCACCAGTGATGATACATGTAAGTCTTAAACGCAGACAAACTATGACATGTTCATGTGGCTAAATACCAGCATTTACCACAAACTATTAAATATACAAAATGGTTTAGGAAAGTTACAAATCACTAGGAGACAATTATGACAGTGGAAAGTAATAAGAGACCAATTAAATAGTAACAGCAAGAATTGACTGCAACAAAAAACATCATCCATAGTATCAGGGCCCATATTTTTTAAACTATCTTAGCACGATATTTTAAAATTGCTGTAGGTTATGGTTTTACGATATAGTAGCGGTAAGATAAGTGAAGTTAACTGTTACTGGCCGTCAATCCCACAGTACTGACAACGAATCCAACATTACATATTAGTATTGTATATAGTAGCGGTAAGATAAGTGAAGTTAACTGTTACTGGCCGTCAATGCCACAGTACTGACAGTGAATCCAACATTACATATTAGTATTGTATATAGTAGCGGTAAGATAAGTGAAGTTAACTGTTACTGGCCGTCAATGCCACAGTACTGACAGCGAATCCAACATTACATATTAGTATTGTATATAGTAGCGGTAAGATAAGTGAAGTTAACTGTTACTGGCCGTCAATGCCACAGTACTGACAGCGAATCCAACATTACATATTAGTATTGTATATAGGCCTAACTAATCTAGTAGGGGTGGAACATAGCCCATTTGGCTGGTATAGCAACAGTCATGGTATAGGCTATGCTATTCTGTCTGTGGGATGATGCATATAAAAGATCCCTTGCTACTAATGGAAAAATGTAGCAGGTTTTCTCTCTAAGACTATATATAAAACTTACCAGATGTTTGACATCCAATAGCTAATGATTAATAAATCAATGTGCCCTAGTGGTGTTGTTAAACAAAAACAAACTTAATTTTTGATCCAGTAATGATTTAAATTTGGTGTGTTCTCTTGTTTCTTTCCATCTGTATAAGTTTCGAAAATTTGGCCCTGAATATTTAACGACCATGAATAACAATATATTGCACCAAGTCATCTAATATAATGTATTCGACAGCTACCCATCAACAAAGATCATGTTTTAGTCATCTTTCAGGTAGACAATACACTGCTTATATTGGAGATGATTTCCTTTCCCAAATCTTCAAAAATATTTTATATCTTTTAATACTTTAATACACTAGGTTGAATGTGTATTGTAGACTTGTTTTTGTTTTCTTTAATGTAGAGTTCCTAATGCAGTACTTAGTTAGCCATGCAGTTGTGTGGGTCAGTTCCAGTTCCTAAAGGAATACATTACGTTTCATTCTTCCTAGTAGTATGGGTTCTTGATGTGTAAATTTATAGTATCGATTTATAAATGTTGAATGTATGTTTCATAATGATTGGAAGGTGTACACTTGTGTCAGATATTTATTGAAATAAATGTTTTTTGTCAACAAGTCTTTTTCTATTGTCTTTATTATCTTTATTATCCTTAAAGTCGATGTAAAGTAAAGCATAATACAAATGTTTGTAGGAACATGCTGAAAACAAAAGGAAGAGTGTTGGTCAGCTTCCACTGTTGGGTCCAGATAAAATGTTACGGTATGTATGTTCTTTTTTACATAGATACTAATAAAAAATTAAAAAATTCAATAATACGTTAAAAACAATATAAAAAATTAGGGCTAGCCCTATTTTCTTGGTAAGATTGGGTTCCTGGAAACATAAGATTTTTTTTAGGCCCAAAATCTTTTCTTATACTCCTGGCTCCGTATTCATAAACGTACTTAAGTCAATGTATGATACCTAAATACATACTTAAAGTACATAAATAAGTATCATACATTGACTTAAGTACGTTTATGAATACAAAGCCAGAGCCTTGATTTTTGATGCTATCTTAGCGCTACTATGACAAAACTGTTGCAGGCTATTGCATGCATTGTCATGGCATCACAGCTTATAAAAGGTTTTACGATAATGTAGTGCTAAGATCACTTCCAAAATCTCTAACCTGTTGAAGAGAACTCCGAGGAGATATTTGTATTTTATAGTAATATATCGTGACATCGATTTGATATCTGATTGGTTACTGCATGAAGATGACCCAGTCACTACAGCCATACCATCCAATGAAATGAGCACAATCAAAATTGCTCTGTAATGTATAAGTTAAAAAATTGTGGGATTTTTGTTACCACCACTAGAGCACATTGTTTTATTAATCATCGGCTATTGGATGTCAAACATTTGGCAATTTTGACAGTCTTAGAAAGGAAAATCCGCTACATTTTTTCATTAGCAGCAAGGGATATTTTATATGCACCATCCCACAGACCGGATAGGACTTACAGTCATGATGCACTGGCTGAAATAGCCCAATGGACCCACCAAGAGGGATCGTTCCCACACCGACGGCACTTTACCACAGTTGAATGCTAGTTATAATCACTACAAACACTAGACATTGCTAGAGCAGTGTTGAGATTTATATATGATTTATATTATTGTTGGCACTTTACATATTAGGCATTTATTACAATGTGCCACTTCTAGAGAATTTATAAGTAAAACAAAACCTCAGTAGTATTTAAAATGGAGAACACATGATTTATAATATTTTTAGGTGTTTAATATACATTTGTAACAATATATAAGATGTCGACCCGGCTGTGTATGTGCTAACATTGCTATGTGATTTTCACAAATGCGCCACCATTACAAAGTTTGTGTTGGTCGTCTCGTCCCGTCAATAGAACACACACTAGAGAACTTTCCTTCACTTTCTTCATCAGTTTTCTCAGATATTTGTTGATTTTCTGCAGTCTTTCCTGTAACATAAACATAGGTAAGAAATGATCAATTTAAGTTGTGCTAAATTTGAAAAATATGCTGAGCAACAACAGAATCAGTCAATACAAATAAGCTGACAATAAACAATATACTGTATAGTTTAAATTATATAACAGAAAACCTATTTAAAATATGTTAGTTTGCAACATTTTGATGTTCTGATGATTTCGCAACATGGCTTAAAAGAACAAAAAAAAATTGTTTAATGACACCACCAGAGCACACTGATTTATTAATAATCGGCTTTTAAGCTTTTCACCATCAAAAACATTTATTTTGTTTATTCACACCACTAGAGCACACCGATTTATTAATAATCAGCTATTGGATGTCAAACATTTGATAATTCTGACATGTAGTCTAAGATAAAACCAGCTATATTTTTCCGTTAGCAACATTTTACCACATATAGGCGGCACATATCTCAGTACCCGGTATCTAAAAATAAAAAAGATATTACATGTGTGAGGTCAAATCTACATTTTAAAGGGACATACCCTAGTTTTTAAACACTAAGGCATATTTTTTACTATTAGAGCCGTTTTTGATAACTGAAGTCATACTTTACTTAGATTTTATTGTTTAGATTATCCATTTCCGTACATTTGAAGTGTTTTCGGTCATCCTAGCGTTTTCAATATCACAAAATGTATTTCTCATATTTTTAAAAACGCACATGCATCTGAGAAGTAACAGCTAAGGAGTCCAGTTTTAATCTATTTTTAGAGGGTATTTCACCATTTCAGAGTCACAGACTCATGTTTCACTCAATTGTAACTTTATCCAAATGTGTTACAGGTTTGTAGATTAACTAAACTTAGTGTTCATTTTCACGTGTCGAAACTAGGGTATGTTCCTTTAAGAGACAAATATTCAGAAAATTGCATAAGTTTTTTTTTGTTCAGGTTCACAAAGCCATTCTGGATTTCACATTTGCTACCATGTATTTCTATAATATATTTGTTTCATACTACAGTAATTCTACGTATCTATAGGGACAACACATCCACTACAAACCTTTCTCAGATCTTCTGTGTCTGGCGCCTCCGAGTCCGACTGAGAGAAACCGTGGAACTGAGTCCAGAAAAACGGAAAATCTGTTACATGTTTCTTGGCCTGTTTGTAGCACGCCGTGTCACTAGATACTTCTACACACGTGACATCATCACTTTGTTCCGACTTCCACCTTGAAGTGACCTCCTCATTGTCAATAACAACAGCTGGAAAATGCCAACAACAAACTAATTATAGCTACTTAATAGTGGCATTAAAACTGAGACTAAAATAATATTCTAAAATATTTATTGTGCGTGCTTGTATATGTCATAGGCCTATGTCAGGTATTGTTTTATGAAATGTGTGTTTTGTGCATTCCTTTTGTTAAAACGTTATTGATGAATTTGGGTGTTTTCCCTGGGAAATATGTGCAATAAAAAAGAGTAAGTAGTTAAAGGTGAAATATTAATGAGTATGGGAAACTTCTGGAAAAGAAGAGTGAAACTTGTTTGTGTGGGTGGGATGAGATGATCTTTGAAGGGCGTTGTAAAATGTTTTCTTTTCTTTTTTTGTATTAAATCTTTATAATGTATGTTTTATTGATTTGTTTGTTGTATTACCTTTTGGTGCATGAAAGTCCTTTTTCTAAAATCAAACCTGTTCAGCCACACACTATTTTTTCTAAATTCTTTACTACCAGATAACACCGGTCAATATTTATTAAATGACACAGGTCAATATTGATTAAATGACACGGGTCAATATTTATTAAATATCACAATTATATTTTATCTTTGACAATTCACACACGAGTCACAAAACAATGAAACGTCACCTGTCTTTTTAACTTTCTTCACTTGTTCAAACAAACTGCTGTAATGTTTCTCTTGCAAAAAGAGATTCCTTCTCTCTTCCACAGTTCTCTTGCTACAGTTCTCTAACTCTCTACTGTCCAAGTGTTTATTCTCCATATCTCTGCTCTCCAAATCTCCATCCTCTGAATCGCTAGTCTGACTGTCTGCCTTGGAGTCCCCCGATGACTCGGTTGGTGATTTGTTTTCTAATTGTCCATCACATGATACAGGTTCCTCCTTTACTGACGTCTTCTGCTCGCCGGTTGTTTTTAACGATTTATCTTCCAATTGTCCAGCATTTGTTGGCAGGGTTACAGTATTATCCACTTGTTTCTGCATGTCCTCAAATGCCTCAAGAACACAATCTCCAAACGTCAAACCTAAAACATTATATGTGGAATTACAATTTCATAAAAGATCATTGGAAAATGTTACTGTATTTGATTGGAAATTGTCTTTGAAAAATCCCCCTATGTTTTCAGAGTGTTTAAGAAACTTTAGATCCTAGACCAAAATTTTTAATGATCTCGCATGCATACAATTTGTAGGGGTTGCCATGATGAATTTAATAATCCTGATCTATAAAGCAAGATCGTCAGCTTCCCAACACCAATCTGAACTGACAAAGCTCTGACTAATTGGACTCTTTAGCCTACGTTAGAGGCACGGTATTTAATCACAGTTCATCATATTCATGGTTTTAGGCCCATGGTTCGATGCACTGTTTTTCAATTTAAGTACCATGGTTTATTTCGATTAAGGTTTATTTTTATTAAAGTTTGTTCCTCTTAAAATTGTATACTTGTGGAAAGTATTGTGAATAAATCAAACCATGGACTAAATACTGAAAATTTAATTGACAATTTTTACAAATGAATCCTCCAATCCCTAGCCTGGGTATAGGAAAGGTGTGCAGTGAATATTAACATTTGTTATTTACCGTTTTTCAGTTTGAGGAGAACCAGCTCCATCGTCGCTTGGCTGTCTTCAACAGAACTATGACCTTGCTTACTTTCCTGAATTTTACGACTGAAATAATCAATTTACAAACAGCTGAATAATAGACTTACATGCAACCCAGTAATAAATAGCATAACAAATTAGCTCTATAACATGATAACAAAACACTAAATCATAAATTAATACAGCGAAAAAATAAACAATTACCTGTACATATTAAATGAACAAATGTCTAATAAACGGCTAAAAGACAGTCAGACAGACAGAATGTATGTGTCTATACACTATGTCTATATATATGTGTGTGTGTAGGTACATGTAGGTAGGTAGGTAGGTAGGTAGGTATATATGCTAAAATATTAACTGAACTCTTAAGCTGGCTGGCCATTAACCTAATGTACAGCCATATTTTCTGTTCATGTAAAATGATAGTTTTCATGTATTTATCGAATGGATGAGAGAAGAAGACTTCACCATATGCAGTCATGAGGGATTGAAAAAGTACATCCTCGGTGCTGAAAATTCCGTCCCAGGTCAAAATGTTTACCACCTCAAGTGTACTTTTTCTGTCCCAGATGACCACATATAATGGAGTCTTATAATTATACTAGTCATGAGATCGTAAAAAAAATATGAAAATTAATATATAATAAAATTATAACTGTCACAAAATTTAGGGGGGCCCGGGCCACTGCCTCCACACCCACCCCCCCCCCCCCCCCCCCCCCCCCGATCTGCCTCTGCACG
This sequence comes from Gigantopelta aegis, assembly GCF_016097555.1. Classification (NCBI taxonomy): domain Eukaryota; kingdom Metazoa; phylum Mollusca; class Gastropoda; order Neomphalida; family Peltospiridae; genus Gigantopelta; species Gigantopelta aegis. The sequence continues at coordinate 75,828,646 of NC_054706.1, read as the reverse complement.
TATTCAACCTACTCGAGGAACAACTCGGTGAGTCTCTTGAGACCAGTTTTCTTCCACCGGTAGCCAGTCAGGTTATAAATAACACTCGTGTCTATCACGTAGGGATGGAACATCTGAAAAATAGATCAATTACTGTACAGTATTGCTATATATATATACTTATATTATTACTGTGAAGTACTTAGGAGAAAGACCATACACAGCAGTAATTTTTTACTTGATGGTGATTGTTTATAGTGACTGGATACTTCAATGTCAGTGATGTATATCATTAGTGCATTACGGAAATTGTAATGTTAGATTAACTGATCTTTAACTGTCGTCATTATATTTCAGATATTTTCAAAAACACTGAATTATTTTATAATCAGATGTTGTGCCAGTTGGAATTACAGCATTTTGCTTACCATTTTGTCAAAACGTTTAGTACATTTTTATTCTGAATTTATAAAATTGGAACAGTTTTAAGCACACAAGAATCCTGCAGTGTTAAATGTCTTGTTTATCATAAACGTATTTGCTGACACTCAGAGCTGTATCCATAGATGTTTTAAAAAAATTATTTATTAAAATTTCAATTCAATTTTATTAAAGAAATAATCTGTCTGGCCATTATATATTAAATGCTAGACTTTCATCTTTTTTTAAATGGAGGAGTGTGTGTGTGAAAATTCAGTTTTATTTTTTACTTTCAGAACACTAGAAATACTGCACATCATGAAACTATTGAGGGGGGAGGGAATATATTTAAAAATCAATTTAGAATTTAGTTGGGTTGGGGTTTTTTGTGGGGTTTTAAATCGAAATTAATGTAAATTCATTTTGTAAAAAATTTAATTTAATAAATAAAAAGGCATTTAATATGCACTGAGATAGACAGTTAAAGATGCAGGTTTCATTATCCTGGGACGTATTTTGTGAAAAACGTACCTAAAAACAAAAAAGTAACATTGAATTTAAATGCAAAAGTAAGACATTCACAGCATCACCACTGCTGGAAAAGTAATACCTCTAATTCACCTTCTGACTACACTATGGTGAGACAGTCTCTGTATATCACACTGAACATGTATACAGAGACAACAGAGTAGAAACCTGTACATCTTACCTGTAACGCTATCAAGTCAGAACACAGGGATTGTCCACACCAGATGGCGTCTGATGGTAACAGTCTCTGTAAATCGCGCTGAACATGTATACAGAGACAACAGAGTAGAAACTTGTACATCTTACCTGTAACGCTATCAAGTCAGAACAGAGGGATTGTCCACACCAGATGGCGTCTGATGGTAACAGTCTCTGTAAATCGCGCTGAACATCTTCCAGTCTCACTGTGATGGGATCTAGGATCGTCTTGGTCATACCACTATACCTGAAATATATATATCTATCCTACAACCACCATTTCTGTTGACAGAACGTCACATGCAAAGCCTACATTACAAAATTGCTCATTTGACCTCTAGATCATTGTACAATGTGGCCGAAATAAAAGAAATAATTGCCTTAATGTTTATGGTCTGCAGGATAAACAAAATAACTAGTTAAAGATGTTGGATATTTGCTTTATCCTGTTCAGGCCTTATGCAGGGCCATTCTGTTCGCATGTCGGGTAAGCAAAATTAAATTTACGCGAACAGCAAATCGGTTACATCGTGACCTGTAGCCGTTCAGAAATTAAAACTTGCAAACTTTACGATTACAGGAAGTTTATTATACAGCTGAGTATTGTGATTTCGAGACCCTAAAGTTTGACTAGTATTCCAACAAATGTTTTAGGCTGATTTTTAGATTATTGATGTGCAGCAAATCAGTAAACAATGTTATATTGCAACAGTTGTAACTTGCGACCAGTCTAAGTAAATGTTCAGTATAGAGTCAAGCCAAAAGTGTTACAGAAATGTCACGACCCGCTGGGGGCCTTATCTCCTGCTATTTCATCTCTAAAGAAATATAGGCCTATATTAGACATAACAGTTTATAAATGTTGAAAACAGTTTTAACACAATCCAAAAGTGTCACAAAAGCTGAAAAATACTAATATCGCATAATGAGCTTTAAAAAACGAAGATTTGGAACATCACTGTAGTATAGAAGTATCATTGATAAAGTGAAAGTAACTTGGCCACCGCAAAACGAGAAAAGGAATCTGGCAGTGTATCTATTTTGTTTTAGTACTGGGGCTGATATTTAGTCCTTTTAAAATATTGTTAACTTTAGCAAGCATAAAAGAATCTGTTTTATAAAATATTTTCTTTTGTATTTTGTTTTAACTCTACGTTTAAGCTAAAAATCATGTATTTAAAATATAATTTCAATGCAACTTTGAGGTATGCAATCAGTTAACCCACAGGTTACGCAAATATAATTCACACAACTGAACTATTGGTAAAAAAACCATATGAATTGACTTCCAGTTACCTGACATTTCGAAATATTGTCTCCTGCGAATGAGAAATTCCACTCGGCAGAGCCTCGCAAAATTTCCCATTCTTACCGTCACAGAATAAAGCAGATATCCGACGTCATTAACTAGATATTCTCTATATAGCAATACTAAGAGTGATGGCATATAAAATCTCCATGGTGATACCACTATATCTTAAATATATATATAGTAATACTAAGTGAAATGGCATATAAAATATCTATGGTCATTCTACTATATCTGAAATATATACATAGCAATACTAAGTGTGATGACATATAAAATATCTATAGTCATTCCACTATACCTGAAATATATATATAGCGTACCTTGTCAGATAGTTAATGATCTTGTTGTAGGGCTTGACGTAACTCTCATAAACCAGCTTCAGTTTCTCATTCACTACAGACACCCGGGCCAGCTCGTTCCTCCGAGCAGTAGTCAAACACTGGACGAAAACAATCAAACATCACAGCACAAACATTCAAGTAATTCAATACTTATTGTCTTGATGACCATAAACATTCTGCAGCACTGATGGTTGCATCAATAGATGTTCACCGTAACATGTTACAGGGGAAAAAAGTTAATTAAACTTTTTTTTAAATTAAAAGATTCAATTAAAATTTTAATTTAATTAATTTTTTAATTTTTTAATCATGCATTGAGTTAAACATTCAAAGATGTAACTATAAACTGATGTAAACAACAAAACGTACAAAAAATGTATTTTCAGCTACCACAAACACCAGAATTACCAAAACTGAGAATTAAGCAAAATGTTCTAAGTGGTCTGTAATTTAATAGTACAAAAGCTGTAATATTACTAATAACCAAAACAAATGTACACTGCCTAATAACTAAAGTCAGTTTCATTTTTGCAAATGCTAATCTTTTTTATCCTGCAATCACTATATGACTGTATTGGCAAAATATTATGACTAGATAAATTTCTATATTTTCAGTCACCTCATGGCATTCACCATTCTTTCTAATTTAGATAAAAATCTAACCTTCACAGGGTAAAGAAAGAAAGGAATGTTTTATTTAATGATGCACTCAACACGATTATATGGCGTCAAGACATATGGTTACGGACCACACAGATATTGAGAGAGGAAACCCGCTGTTGCCACTTCATGGGCTATTTTCGATTAGCAAGGGATCTTTTATATGCACCATCCCATAGACAGGGTAGTACATACCACGGCCTTTGACATGCCAGTCGTGATGCACTGGCTGGAACGAGAAATAGCCCAATGGGCCCACTGAAGGGGATTGATCCCAAACCGACCGTGCATCAAGTGAGCGCTTTATCACTGGGCTACATCCCGCCCCTTCCACAGGGTAAAGTTGTTATCGTAAGACAGTAACCACAGGGTAAAGTCGTTATCGTAAGACAGTAACCACAGGGTAAAGTCGTTATCGTAAGACAGTAACCACAGGGTAAAGTCGTTATCGTAAGACAGTAACCACAGGGTAAAGTCGTTATCGTGACACAGTAACCACAGGGTAAAGTCGTTATCGTAAGACAGTAACCAGTTATTCTCTATCTCTAATTAAAAAATAATAATAATGTTTTCATCAGTCACTGATGATGAACCACAAGCACATTCACATGAATATTTCTCAACCTTCTTTCTGCTGTCACGTTTTCACTTACCATTTCACAGTCGATTGCAAACATTGGACTATTCGACTGAGGTTTAGTGTACACTGCTTTGCTGAACACAAATTTTTTATATCTATCTGAAAAGTAAATTTAATTTATTAGACAAAATATTAGTTTGTTAAAACATCTGGAATTCTACACAATTTTAATCTCTGCAATACTTCGCAGATGCAATATAGTTAAGTGGTAAAATATTACTGATTGCTTTTCACCTTTCCACTCTTAATTTCAAAGTGTTTCATTTATTTATTACAGAAAAGATGTAGACAAAATACCCCCCCCCCCCCCCCCCCCCCAGGTTATGCTTGTACCAACATTTAAGGTTTTGTTTTAACTTTGTGATTATCACATGTACCAGGGAACACAATTTAACTTTGTGATTATCACATGTACCGGGGAACACAATTTAACTTTGTGAGTATCACATGTACCGGGGAACACAATTTAACTTTGTGATTATCACATGTACCGGGGAACACAATTTAACTTTGTGAGTATCACATGTACCGGGGAACACAATTTAACTTTGTGAGTATCACATGTACCGGGGAACACAATTTAACTTTGTGATTATCACATGTACCGGGGAACACAATTTAACTCCAGGTGTGGTAACTGGTGAACTGTAAAAAAAGAGGATATATAGAGGGGTCCCGGAAATTCTTGAAATCCTAGGTTAAAATCTGTGCCATCTGACACATTTTGGGGGAAAAGGACGCTTAAAATGCGAGGAAACACAATGTTCCATGAGAGGAAAACAGCCGATCCGAGGAGAATTCCGACCCTTGAACTCAGTTGGCTATGGCACGTGCTGTGCTGTCCTGTCTGTGGGAAAGTTCATAAAAAAGATCCCTTGCTACTAATTTAAAAATGTAGCAGGTTTTTATACTAAGACTATGTGTTGGAATTATCAAATGACGCCGATGATTAAGAAGCATTCCGAGAGTACTGCTAAAGCAATACATGTCCCCCTATCAAACCCAACAATTATTCATATCGCCGAAATTCAAGGGCAATACAGGTACATCTGTGAAAAGTGGGTAAATTACCACAAAGGTTAAACTTGATCAGTAACAGTACATGATAAAGGTATATACAAAATTTCACATCAATATCAATATAAAAGTCCGAAAAACTAATTTTCATATCTCCTACATTTAAGGGCCATAACTCCGTCAAAAATGGGTAAATCGCCTTAAAAGTTGAACTTGATCTGTAACAGTACATTATAAAGCTATACACACAATTTGAGGTCAATATCTCAAGGCCTTCTGAAAAACTAATTTTCATACTTCCCAAGTTCAAGGACCATAACTCCGTCAAAAATAGGTAAATCACCACAAAAGTTAAACTTGATCTGTAACAGTACAGTACATGATAAAGCTATACTGAACATTTCAGTTCAATATCTCAAGGCATTCTAAAAAAAAACATCCAGCAAACTATATGTGGGACAGATGTATGGACAGACAGACGGAGATGAAACCTATACAACCGTGTCCGGTGTATCGGCACGGCCAGTGGTTTGGCGCACTTGTTATTTTGCTCAAGTATGCTTAGGAAGTTGTCATGTTGTCGGTGTTTTTAACGAATTAAAGTTCAATTACAATTTTTAATCAAGTATCAATATATTTATTGTTAATAGTACAATTAATGGGGTTTTTTTAATTATCAATAATATATAATTTCAAAATAAATAATTTACTTGCTTTCGTGTACATAAACGCGAAGTAGGTCAGCCTTATTGATATTAAGAATGTTAAAACCAGTCTAAAAACACCTTTCCCACATTTTTAAAATTATAGTAATTATTTTTGTTCGGTTATTTTTATTTAAACTGAAAAGGAAAACACAGACAAATGCAAACAAAACAAAAGTTTTACACCTTAATTGACAGTCATTCCAGTTCACAATTGTCACATTTTTACACACACACACACACCCCACCCCACCCCCCCCAAAAAAAATAAAATAATAATAATAAAAAAATTAATAAAATAAAAGCGAAATGAGATCCACAATCTACCCGACAAAAAAAAATCCATGTAGGCATCTTAGCCATGCATGACAATGAATATGTATGCATCTGCAAGAAAATGATTCCGAAACAGATCATGAGATGGGTCATGTGTTATTGTTCATTTTCATAGTAATAGCTTTTGACAAGATAAAACAAAAAAGTACTAAAATAATCCTGGGACAATAGTGTAGCGCTTAAGGGCTACAAAATGAGGTCATAAATAGTCGGGTCACCGATCCACATCTACTGCGCCGAATCACCAGACATGCAAATCGTTTTGGATACAAGGAGGATGTGTACATTTATGGACAAATTTTAAATGTTTATTTATTACAGACATAAAACAATTTGTAGTGCATTTCTGATTATGCAATGCTTCATTGGTGAGAGACACATTTTATGAAGTATTTCACAGTGTTCACATAGAAAATGGTCTTTGAATGCTTAGGTGTGCCGATACACCAGACAGCACTGTAGTGCCCTCTGGTTGGACCAGTAGGGGACTAATAAATCAATGTGCTCTAATTCTGTCATTACACAAAATAAAACTTTAACTGTACCTTGCTCTGTTTTGATGGGGAGTGGGTAACCCTCTGATATCAACTGACTAGGATTCAGTAGAAGACTTCTCCTGTCAATTGTTTCGTTTCCTTGTGTATCGCTCTTCTTCTTCGAGTCTAGTGACTTCTTTATTTCTGCAAAACATGGTAAAACATTAACAAACAGGTTGCTAGGATCTATACACACATGTCAAAATATTTACTGCAAATCACAAATAAGTGGGATGAAGATATGATAAAATTAATACTCTACCTCCTGTTTTGTCAGCTGCGTCCAGCTAAGTGATGTTGTAAATTTAACAGGTTGCCACATTGGTGATATGTTTGATTATAACCCATATGGTTAAAACTATCTTGGTACATGTCAAAATGATACGTCCCACTATCATGCCTAGTGGGACGTAACACTTCACCGTCATCGATTGGCACACCACAGCCTGTCAGGAATGCCAACTAAACGAGCTGAGTGATATAGATTAACATCGATTACAGATAATTAACAGGATATTAAACTTGTTACCATTTCATATCATGTTTATGTCCCTCGTGAAATAATTTTCATTGTCATTTGCTAAAGCTTGTGACAACTGAAATTTATTTCACTCAGGACATAAATGTGATATGAAATGGAAGCTCGTTTAATATCCTATAAATACTTACTTCGTTTATATTTCTTGTTAAACATTATGGACAGCTGCGTTCGACTGAGTGGAACACGGAAAACATCCTGATCAGCTGTACTCTGGTACTGGTGAGGTGAGGTCACCTCTACAAACTGCCAAACAGAAGAAAGGAATGATTGGTATGACACCCCAGCACATTGTTTAATCACGCAGGGTTAACATGCTCATCAAAACAAGCCAGCTGCTGAGGAATTGTACTGGCTATAGTCATTTACAAGCTGGCTACAATGTATGTTTTACTGATTACATTAAGGATTGACAAAACTGTTTAGGAATATGTTTAAAGTTTGTTTTGTTTATCGATACAACACCCGCAATTAAGAAAATGTCCACAGCAAAATGCATGCCGTGAAAAAAAGAAAAGAATATAGTCCACAACAAAAAAAAGTGCCACTTAGAATGAAAAACTCCACTGCATTGCTGACAGCTGTGGGCAGTTGCAGGGGTTGCGATACCACTATAACACATTGATTTATTAATCATTGGCTATTACATGTCAAACATTTGGTAACTCTTGACATATAGTCTAAGATAGGAAACCCAAAATATTTTTCCATTAGTAGCAAGGGATCTTTTATATGCACTTTCCCACAGACAGGACAAAACATACCACAACCTTTGATATACCAGTCGTGGTGCACTGGTTGGGATGGGAAAAAAACCCAATCAGAGGGTTCTACTGACTGACACAGGTGCCTATTTGGAACAAAATCTGCTACAAAATCAAAACTAATCAACAACCTGGTTACATATCAGTAACTAAGATTACAGATCTAGAGGAAGAACAAACTTACTGTAATTAGATAGCAAGGGGGGACCCAGGAAATATTTTAGGGAGAGTACCTAGAGAAGAAGGGCACATGGACTAACCTCTGAAATGGCAACCCCAATAAAGGTTTGGTATTCGTGAAATTAACAAATAGTTTTAATAGGGGCATTTAAAATGGGGCATGTTTCTCAGGTCCACCCCATTAGATCTGCACTTGGATAAAGTTAACTCCTATTTCTATATTAACATAGTGTTTCCCCAAGAAATTTAGCAAGACATTTTATATATAAACCTCATCGAAGGCATTTTGACCACCTGGGAAAGATTTTTTTTTTCAATACAAAAAATAGTTTAATAAAAAAATTAAATTTGTCGAACTCAGGATCAACAGCACATTCTTAACAAATTACCTGGCACTCATCTAATTTTAGGAACAAATGACAAATTTTATTTTAATTTGGTGAAACAACTGCATGTAATAATTGGTATTTTGCATGAAAATAGCTGTGATCTTGCCTTTTTAATAGATAATTTGAAAAATGTTTTGCTCACCCAGAGCTAACCCTGAACCACTGATACTAAACTCACCATAGAAAAGTTTTCTTTGAGAAAGGGGAGACAATCAGCATACTCTTCCAGGTCTGAAACGCACAGTTCATTTATTACCATGACAACAACAGAAGAAACTTTGCCCATGCGCAGTAAACGACACCACCTGGAAAACAATGTAATTACAAACCCTAATTGAAAAACCGACATATGGTCATGTTTTAAAAAATATATATACTATAAAGCTCGAAATAAATGTCACAATAATAACTAATTGGCTAAAACATTTATCTAGTGAACTAATTAGAATGTAGTTCCAGGGCTCGACCTTAGCAGTAGCCCGGGCTGTTTTGGCTACTGATTTCTCACTCGGACTACCAGTTATCTAACCCTGGTAGTCCGCCGGGCTACCAAATGTTTTGGCACGTCCAGCCACTTAACAATCAACAAGACATGTCTGAAATTCCACCTTTTATGTGCACGCTCTTTGCTGTCAGGAGTCGCTGTAACTGTTAATTGCTCCCCTAGTGTGACCCACAGGTGGCGGTTGAGCAATATGATTTAGTGAAATAAAGGAGTATATTTGCCAGTGGTAGGATTTTTTTTTAACATAGCAGACCAAAACAAATAATTTGATGTAATCCAGCGGCCAGATAAACCTGGTTCGTACGGGTCATGGAATTTTCATTTGGGTCATGGGTTAACTATTCGTAGTCATTTATGACAATCAACAACATGGCCCATTGTTTTTATGCCTACTTATAACTTATAACTTATAACAAACGCTTTGTATGATCAAGACTATTTGCTGCAGCTGAAGTCTAAACTAAAAGATAACTCAATCGCGGTTTATTTCCTTCTAGGCTACCTATGTAAATTGTCAAATTATTGTTTACAAAATTAATATCTATCACTACGTTAAATAAATGTATAAATTAACGAATATTTTCAATGTTAAAAATATTAATCTTTCTTACAAATTAATTTTAATGAAATCTCTCTTATCGTTTGCTATCGCTTTGCGCGATAACCTCGCTAAAAATGACATCTGACCAGATCACTGGCTATCCAGAGACCGGGCCTGGGACAGACATGCTTGAAACCTTAGTGGTATATAAGCATGTAAATAAATATGGGTAATGGTAATCTGACCTTGTCATGTGATAACACAAACGCACATGGCAATCCCTGTCTGGGATAATTGGCTTTCGGCATTTACAAGTTTATTGTCATCAATAAAAACCGCTATTATTTTGGAATAAAGGAAAGTTTTGTTAAGATTATTCAAAATTACACCTATTGAACATACATGTAGTTGCAGCCATTTTAAGTATTAAAATATGCTATATCGATCTGAAGATCGTACGATTAGCAGACAGCTGAGTTCTACTCATGAAAACCGTATGAAGTGTTTTAATAATAATAATAATAATAAGTTATAGTTACATCATCCTTTTCCGATATGTATGGGATACACCACGGGTAAAATCAAAGGGACCGACACCAAAGCGTGGTGCAATAATAATAATAATAATAAATACTATTGTGTATTTCTGGAATCGTACCAAACAAGTCGGTTGTTTTGTTTTATCAAAAACCCTGCATTAATACTTAATTCATGATTTACAAAAACCCACCCTAAAACGTTTAAATAAAAATAAATTATTTTTCTTTTTTCTCTTTTCTTTTAAAGAACTTTGTGGGGCTACCAGATTTTATAACCCGGTGGGCTACCACTGAAAAAACTTAAGGTCAAGGCCTGAGATCACTGCAGTTTAAACTTCCAACAACTGTTAATCAGTTCAAGAAGATGCCAAATACCTTGACAAAAGTAAATTACATGTATTCAACAAACATGTTCAACCTTAGAATCTTTCCCGGTCATTTACCATTACTAAATTATCATACTGTAATTAAAAATATTGGTAAAATGCTAAAAAAAATGTAAACCAACCTACGAAATCTTTAACATAAATGATGCCGACACTGGAATGATTCCAGCAATTCATTTGTTTATATATATAATCCAATGCAATAGCCAGACTCGAACTTAATAACGACAGAAATTGCAGTTGTTGAGATATAATCTGCTGTCGGTATATCTCTCAACAACAGCAAAATGAATACACCAGTGCCCTGCTATAAACGTAGACAGAAGTTTTAAATCAATACCTTGGCTTGGCACTTGCTATGTTACCCATAATACCAAGCAGTAGCAGGTGCTGAATGTCTTGCATAAACAGGGGAGGCAACTCATCATTCGATCCATCCACCTCCTCACTGTTTGTATTTTGCTTCAACAATTCTTCCAGGGTTAAATATAACTTTGGTTTTTGCTGTTAAAATAGAACAAAAACTCTGCATTAATACTTGAATAATTATTCAAAAACTATTTATATTCAAAGATACATCTAGGCTTATAGATGCTGGAAAGTGCTGGTCAGGCCCATTGTGTCACAAAACATCACTTAAAATGCCATGTGTATATGTGCAATAGTAATGATCAGTGACCACAGTTTCCAGTCATTCTGATCACTTTAACTCTGTTGATCTGCACTACCGACTACCTTCTTTGTACTTACCTGATGCAGAACTTCGCTTGGATCTTTTTGCACTAGGTCTAGTCGACTACCGTACACACATATTCCATAAATACAACCTCAATGGATGCAGCTATCTTTGTCACTTAACATAGAAGTGCCTATGTATGGTGGACATATTTTGAGGGAAACACCCAGTGTACGGTCACTACATGTACATCCATCTAAATGTTTCTGCACAAAACACAGGTTACATCTAGTCTATACCTGTAGTTACAAATTCATTACCATTTTGTCGCAATCATAATTATGGACAGGATAATAATAAATATTGAAAGTTAACAAGTTGTTATTGATAACATAAATTCTGACGATCAACAGGTTAGTCCGATAGATGTTGCATTACAAATATATACAGTAATAGTACTGACCATGCTAGCTTTTTGTTTTTCTCGAAGTTCCATTCTGAGCCTCTGTGCCTCGTCATGAGATAGCCAGTTTGATGACTTGGAGGAAGTCTTCTTGTTGTCCACGCTGGATATATCTACACTGTTGAATTCCTTAACTACTTTTCTTTGTTTAACTGGGATTGAGTCATCATTGTCAGAGCTGGAATCACTCTCCGGTGATTTTTTTTCCATCAATGTTGCCAATTCTTCTTCCTACATGGAAAGTATAGTAGAAATCATATCATGATTTAAACATATTTATTAAACTCTTACTGAATAATAATACTTTATGTAAGTTATGAAATTAGTGCTAACTCCGGCAATCATCAAACGTTGCCAATTCTTCTTCCTACATGGAAAGTATAGTAGAAATCATATCATGATTTAAACATATTTATTAAACTCTTACTGAATAATAATACTTTATGTAAGTTATGAAATTAGAGCTAACTCCGGCAATCATCAAACTCGCCATTTTGTTTTTAATAATGATGTAAGTACTTCAATCGAGATTTAGTGAGCATGGTAGGTTATACATTTTTGGTTTGTGTTTCCATTTATTGCACTATTTTGGTTGAGAAATGGTTGAAGCATGGTGCCACAATTTTTGAATACCAGCTATGGTATATACAGATAATATCTGTAACAGATCAGTTACATACCCTATATATAATATATATCTCATATCTGAGATATGAGATATACATATTAGGGCCTATATATAGGGTATGTAACAATATCCGGACGTATAAAGAACAACACTTTCTACGTCCCTTCGGACTAGTTAAACACTAACACGAATCTTAACTGATCATAGTTATAATCATATTCATAGTTACTATGATAGTATGAAACTATTGTATGATTCATACTTCTTTTTCCCTTTCCTTTATTAAACCAAGCAGGGCAATGGCTTTTCTTTTCTTTGATTCAAGACGTCTGTCCCTCTTAGGCTGTTTTATGTCCATTGAGACTTTGGCTTTAACAGACTCTTTACTCGCCATAATGCACACTTTGGAGTATCATGTATTAAATGAAACGGAAAAGATACTCGTGTTCATGGAGGCTGCCATTCGATTTCTTCTTTACTCTTAAAAGGCTCCACTGGTTTTGAGCACCAATCCGTTAGATTTTTTATTTTGGGATGTGGCACAAATGGTCACTAACAACTAACCATTAACCGTCAGTCCTGGACTGACAACCCATATATCTGAGGTGTCTACTCAGGACAGCCTGAGTGAATCATAATTGAATATAAGCACGAAAATAAGTATAAATGAATGAACAAATGGCCACAACAAATGGGGAAATTTGAATAAATGGAATGTTTTTTTCTTGCTTCTGGATTGTTCGGCTTTTTGGGAACCTGACCGAACTATATATTTTGTAGAAACCATTACGAACGATGCAACCAGACCTTCATAAGCTACAATAAATGTCAAAATAATACTTGTTTGATTTTATTTATTTATTTATTTTTGGGGGGAGGGGTGGTAGAGGAGGGGTGTTAAAGTGTCGAAACGTTTCTCTTTTAAGTTTGGAAACTACACTTTTGCCACTATTTAAACGTATGTGTGTTTGGCTGTTCACCGCATGTCCTGGACGGAGGAGACGGCCGAGACCGGCACCTGCGCCCGGGACAGACGTGCGCTGCAACAGCTTGTTCTGAATGTGCACGTAAAATCCTATGACCTGACCTCTGGTCTGCGCTCAGTCAGACTGAGCAGAAAAACGTCCGCTAGACTGGTTTATGCGCTTCACGTTAAACCAAATGGCCACGTCGGGAACCAATCAAATAGTTCGCGAACGTTAGCGAAACGTTACTGGCTGAACTTAGGGCTGTTCCAGCATTGGCGGAAGTTAAAAACGAAGAAAAAAAGAAGAGGATCCGGCATTTCATGCAGACAAAATAGTCTTTGTTAGTGTTCATATTTATCGATTGGTATGTTCTTTTCAGTACTTCCTGTATCTTCTAGCAGCCACTAAGATATTATTAATACACTTACAGGCTGCAGAATAGGTAAACAAGGGTAGTACTAATGACAATTAACATTTTTATTCGTACATTAATATAGTATTACACATAGAAGATGTATTACAGTTTTGTCTTCAATCTTAGGTGCATTAAATTAGTAAAATTACGGTCTCTACCTTACATTACGGTCACTACGTTAAAAACTAACACATTTATGTGAATGTTTACCGCTATTTTTTTTACTTTTTAAACTTTATTAATGAATTATGCTAAATTTAGTAGAAACCTCTGGATTTCCTAAGTTCTGGTACGGTATACATACCCGTTTCAATATGCCCACTTTTTTAAATATACTTTTCAAACATTAAAATTACGATTTTACAATGCTGAGCAAACAACAGTAATCCCCATGTTAAATGATGTTTCCATCTATAGGGCTACTAAAAGTCGATACAAATCCCTGCTATTGATTTTTAAGTGTAACATTAAGTGTATAACTAAAATATATAAATAAATCCCTGTCAAGCTTCCCAGTTTTTCAAATACAGTTCTCTAACTTAAGCTAAAATTCCTATTTTATTATACGGAGCATACGAAAAGTAACCCCCATGTTTCCATCTCTACTAAAGTCGATGGAAACCACTGCTATTGGTTTCTAAGTATCACACTAAGTGTATAACTGGAATATGTAAACAAATCCCTGTCAACCTTCCCAGTTTTTTAAATATATTTTTTTAACTTCGGCTAAAATTCCAATTTTACAATGCTGAGCATACGAAGAGTCAGCCCCATGTTGCCATCTATACTAAAGTCGATGGAAACCACTGCTATTGGTTTCTAAGTATCACACTAAGTGTATAACTAGAATATGTCAACAAATCCCTGTCAACCTTCCCAGTTTTTTAAATATATTTTTTTAACTTCGGCTAAAATTCAGATTTTACAATGCCGAGCATACGAAAAGTAACCCCCATTTTTCCATCTATACTAAAGTCGATGGAAACCACTGCTATTGGTTTCTAAGTATCACACTAAGTGTATAACTGGAATATGTAAACAAATCCCTGTCAACCATCCCAGTTTTTTAAATATATTTTGTTAACTTGGGCTAAAATTCCGATTTTACAATGCCGAGCATACGAAAAGTCACCCCCATGTTGCCATCTATACTAAAGTCGATGGAAACCACTGCTATTACTTTCTATGTATCACACTAAGTGTATAACTAGAATATGTAAACAAATCCCTGTCAACCTTCCCAGTTTTTTAAATATATTTCTTTAACTTGGGCTAAAATTCCAATTTTACAATGCCGAGCATACGAAAAGTCACCCCCATCTTTCCATCTTTACTAAAGTCGATGGAAACCACTGCTATTGGTTTCTAAGTATCACACTAAGTGTATAACTAGAATATGTAAACAAATCCCTGTCAACCTTCCCAGTTTTTTAAAAAATATATTTTTTTAACTTACGGTAAAATTCCAATTTTACAATGCCGAGCATATGAAAATTCACCCCCATGTTGCCATCTATACTAAAGTCGATGGAAACCACTGCTATTGCTTTCTATGTATCACACTAAGTGTATAACTAGAATATGTAAACAAATCCCTGTCAACCTTCCCAGTTTTTTAAATATATTTTTTTAACTTGGGCTAAAATTCCAATTTTACAATGCCGAGCATATGAAAAGTCACGCCCATCTTTCCATCTATACTAAAGTCGATGGAAACCACTGCTATTGGTTTCTAAGTATCACACTAAGTGTATAACTAGAATATGTAAACAAATCCCTGTCAACCTTCCCAGTGTTTTAAATATATTTTTTTAACTTATGGTAAAATTCCAATTTTACAATGCCGAGCATACGAAAAGTCACCCCCATCTTTCCATCTATACTAAAGTCGATGGAAACCACTGCTATTGGTTTCTATGTATCACACTAAGTGTATAACTAGAATATGTAAACAAATCCCTGTCAACCTTCCCAGTTTTTTAAATATATTTTGTTAACTTGGGCTAAACTTCCGATTTTACAATGCCGAGCATACGAAAAGTCACCCCCATGTTGCCATCTATACTAAAGTCGATGGAAACGACTACTATTGTTTTCTAAGTATCACACTAAGTGTATAACTAGAATATGTAAACAAATCCCTGTCAACCTTCCCAGTTTTTTAAATATATTTTGTTAACTTGTGGTAAAATTCCAATTTTACAATGCCGAGCATATGAAGTCACCCCCATGTTGCCATCTATACTAAAGTCGATGGAAACCACTGCTATTACTTTCTATGTATCACACTAAGTGTATAACTAGAATATGTAAACAAATCCCTGTCAACCTTCCCAGTTTTTTAAATATATTTTTTTAACTTGGGCTAAAATTCCAATTTTACAATGCCGAGCATATGAAAAGTCACCCCCATGTTGCCATCTATACTAAAGTCGATGGAAACCACTGCTATTACTTTCTATGTATCACACTAAGTGTATAACTAGAATATGTAAACAAATCCCTGTCAACCTTCCCAGTTTTTTAAATATATTTTTTTAACTTGGGCTAAAATTCCAATTTTACAATGCCGAGCATACAAAAAGTCACCCCCATCTTTCCATCTATACTAAAGTCGATGGAAACCACTGCTATTGGTTTCTAAGTATCACACTAAGTGTATAACTAGAATATGTAAACAAATCCCTGTCAACCTTCCCAGTTTTTTAAATATATTTTTTTAACTTATGGTAAAATTCCAATTTTACAATGCCGAGCATATGAAAATTCACCCCCATGTTGCCATCTATACTAAAGTCGATGGAAACCACTGCTATTGCTTTCTATGTATCACACTAAGTGTATAACTGGAATATGTAAACAAATCCCTGTCAACCTTCCCAGTTTTTTAAATATATTTGGTTAACTTGGGCTAAACTTCCGATTTTACAATGCCGAGCATATGAAAAGTCACCCCCATGTTGCCATCTATACTAAAGTCGATGGAAACCACTGCTATTGGTTTCTAAGTATCACACTAAGTGTATAACTAGAATATGTAAACAAATCCCTGTCAACCTTCCCAGTGTTTTAAATATATTTTTTTAACTTATGGTAAAATTCCAATTTTACAATGCCGAGCATATGAAAATTCACCCCCATGTTGCCATCTATACTAAAGTCGATGGAAACCACTGCTATTGCTTTCTATGTATCACACTAAGTGTATAACTGGAATATGTAAACAAATCCCTGTCAACCTTCCCAGTTTTTTAAATATATTTTGTTAACTTGGGCTAAACTTCCGATTTTACAATGCCGAGCATACGAAAAGTCACCCCCATGTTGCCATCTATACTAAAGTCGAT